>NC_090246.1:61936621-61956621 GCF_037325665.1 Littorina saxatilis | reverse complement strand
GCTGTGGTGCCATCTGCCACGACGATCACCGGTTGTTGTCCTATGTGGAATCTGTAGCATAGGCATCACACATTCTGATCAGTCATCGCTCAACGGCTATCGCCAGTTATCTCTCTGACCGGACGCTACAGTCTTACGCGAATCTATCAAAATAAGAAGACATAGTTATCTCCCATATGTTTTTCGCGAGCACTGATCTAAATTTGAGATCAGTGTTTTGCGAGACGAAAATGATTGCAGATTGGCCGACTTCGACAGTGATCTCCGTTCTGTTCTTCACAGTTATGATAAAGACATCGTTCTAAGGTCAAAACACTACCCCCCGCGGGTTAGGGGAAAGAATTTACCCGATGCTCCCCAGCACGGATTCTGTTTCTTCTTTTACCCTTGTTAAGTGTTTCTTGTATAGAATATAGTCAATGTTTGTTAAGATTTTAGTCAAGCAGTATGTAAGAAATGTTAAGTCCTTTGTATTGGAAATTTGCATTCTCCCAGTAAGGTCATATATTGTACTACGTTGCAAGCCCCTGGAGCAATTTTTTGATTAGTGCTTTTTTCTAGTATGCCTGTGCCTATGACATCATCCAACCACTTCTCTCCCCTTTCATTCATTTCCGTTCCTAGAGTTCCTTCCCTTTTTTGCGTGTTTCCCCTCCATTTTCTTTCAAACCTTGTTCGTTCCGTGTTGCGTCTGCTTTTTGTTGTCTTTTGTGTTCTTGTTTTTCCTGATGAAGCTTCCATAAGCGAAAATTCGTACCGTCTTGTCCCGTTCTTGTATTGGTGAGTACAGTATTCCTTTGTTTTTTAACTTTGTTTATTTGGTGTTTAACGTCGTTTTCAACCTCGCGCCCCCTAATTGGCGTAGAGGCGCGTCCCCCGGGTGGTGGATGGGGGAGCCTTCTCTACTAATTTCTGAGAGAAGGTCGCATCACTCTCGATGCCGTGAACCTAATTAGGATCTTTTTCTTGTTTCTTCTCTATTTCTGCCTCCCCAAAGTCCTTTTACTTTCCTTTTCTCACCCATAAAATTCTTCACTTATTACCCTTGTTAAGTGGTTCTTGTATAGAATATAGTCAATGTTTGTAAAGATTTTAGTCAAGCAGTATGTAAGAAATGTTTAGTCCTTTGTACTGGAAACTTGCATTCTCCCAGTAAGGTCATATATTGTACTACGTTGCAAGCCCCTGGAGCAATTTTTTTATTAGTGCTTTTGTGAACAAGAAACACTTAATAAGTGGCTCTATCCCATCTCCCCCCTTTCCCCTATCCCATCTCCCCCCTTTCCCTCGTCGCGATATAACCTTCGTGGTTGAAAACGACGTTAAACACCAAATAAAGAAAGAAAGAAAAAGTCGTTTTCAACCACGAAGGTTATATCGCGACGGGGAAAGGGCGGAGATGGGATAGAGCCACTTAATTGTCAACTGCCCCCTGCCCACAAAAGCACCAATCAAAAATCTGCCCCAGGGGCCTGCAACGCAGCTCAATGTATTAGGCCAAAAAAAAAAAATTGTCTGTTTCTGGTAACATGGCTAAAAAAAATAGGGTCGGTAGGTCGGGATTTTTTTTTTATTTTTTATTTTTATTTTTTTTTTTTTACCCCAAATGTAGACCAATAAAACTAACTTTAAAAATCGCGCAAAGATTCACTATACATAGAGACAAGACACTCAACACATTTACAAATCGTCAGCGGACTTTCGTTTTCATACGTTTTTGTTGTTCATTTTCTCACCCTGTCCTTTACCACCAAAAAAAATAAAAAAAATTTGAGTTTGGAAAAAAAAAGTTTAGGGTCGGCGCCGAAATTTAGGGTCGGTCGGGTGACCAGAAACAGACAATTTTTTTTTTTTGCCTTACCTTACTGGGAGAATGCAAGTCTCCAGCACAAAGGACCCAACATTTCTTACACACTGCTTGACCAAAATCTTTACAAAAATTGACCACATTCTATACAAGAAACACTTAACAAGGATAAAAGGAGAAACAGAATCCGTTAGTCGCCTCCCACGACACACAAGAAACAATTAACAAGTGGCTCTATTCCCCCCCCCCCCCTTTCCCCGTCGCGATATAACCTTGAACGGTTGAAAACGACGTTAAACACCAAAAAAATAAAGAAAGGTCAAAACAAGTCGAAATTTTGGGACTGCTGCCGGAAGGAGACCGTAATATATGGTTTCAGCACTGTCAACTGGTTACAGAAAAAATCGTCTGCTTCAGTGAGCGCCGAAACCAAACGGTTGATTATCACGTGACACTTCTGCCACATTTAGAGTTGTTTGCACAGTAAATACAGCCGCGAAAAATAGCTCGCTTGAAACTGTCTTATATTTCAATTCCTTTGTAATTTAAACATTACAAAACACCATGAAAAATCATTATCGACGATCGCGAATCTGCTTATATCAATAATACATTACAAAAAGCTCTAAATGTGTAAAATAAAATAAAAAAAAAATAAAAATCGGTTTTCTTGCCAGACAAGGAAACTCAAGGCATCCTGTCAGGGAGAGAATGAGCCAAACTCATTTTGACCTGAGGTCAGGATGAGGCATCACAGTGATAATTAGGAGGGTTTCGAATAGACGTTTTCCGGAAATAAGTCGGTCAGAATGTTCAAGCCGTGTGGCAGAGTAGAATCGGAAACAGTGAGCTGAGGCAGATAAGTCGAAACGATGTCAGGGCTGAGGTACACGAACCAAAAGTTCCGGGAGAGAACAAACAGTGGGGTCGGATTGGTTGAAATCACAACAAGTGTCATTTTCAACCAATCCAACACTGCGGGTGGTTCCCGTTTGGGTGGTAACTTTCTCGAACACGATGCTGCTCGGCTAAGACCTGCAATCGTGACGAACAACTAACTGCTGTGTGCGTTCAATTTTACAAAAAAATGTCTCGACATGTATGTAGAGGTTACATGCTGAGTCTCAGTGATTATCAAAAACAATGGTCGAAGTTAGCGGATCATGAAAAGTGCGAGCTTCACTGATTGTCTTGATGTACACAACCGCAGATAGAAAGAATTCTCCCTTTCGTCGATATAGACTTCCATGTAGGAGGCTTTTAAACGTAATAAGTAGACGTGCGGTGCCTGATCGAGGAGTACGCTGTCCTGCCCGTACAATAGTGACAATTAATTCGTAAACAAATTTCAATTTTTGACTCCTTGCAAGAAGGACAATCAAACTTAACTTAATTTCAAATGGATATATGCCTGAGGCATGACTGAAAGCCCTTGGGCTACCGTGCAGCTAGAAGTAACAAGCGCAGTAACTTCAAATTTGTAAGAGCAATCAAGGGTTTTTATCTCAGGTAGGACAAATTAGTTGGGAGGAGAGCCAAGCTTACCCAAACTTATTTCCATATTCATCGATCCACGCCCTTACGCTGGCGCGTAGACCACCCTGAAATATAGAGAAAAACAACAACACTGGTTCGTTGTCCTGGACTCATGGAAGTTGTCTGACTTACGGCAAATAGGCAATTACAACACACTGCTTTCACTTGTGGCTCTCCTCCTTGTTCCTTCTGTTGGTTGATGAGCTTATGATACGGATCAAATCTCTCGCTCTCTCTCTCTCTCTCTTTTTCTCTGTCTGTCTCTCTGTATCTGTCTCTCTGTGTCTCTCTCACTCTCTATCTCTCTGTATCTGTCTGTCTGTCTGTCTGTCTCTCTCTGTGTATCTGTCTCTCTCTCTCTCAGTCTCACTCTATCTCTCTGTATCTGCAGGGCCGGACCAAATGAGTTGTAAGGGGGGGGGGGGGGTCCTTCTTTTTTGGGGGGGCAAATCAGCGAAGTGACAAAGCCACACGCGCGCGCCTGCAAAGCAAGTGCGCGAACTAGGGGGGTCCGGGGGCATGCTCCCCCGGAACATTTTTTAAAAACGGTTAAAATCTGTGCAATCTGGTGCATTCTGGTCCTTGTTTTGAGGGTTAAGGCCTGTCAGTGTGAGTTGGTGGGGGGGGGGGGGGGGGGTACCTTTTTCTCATCGGATTTCACATTGAATAATTTTGTTAGAGACACACAAAATTTATTTAAAAAAAAACAAAAAAACCACACTCAAAGCAAGGTACATGCTTTTTCCAGGGGTGGGGTTCCGGAACCCCTAGAAACCCCCCCCTGGGTCCGGCCCTGTATCTGTCTGTCTCTCTCTCTGTATCTGCCTCTCTCTGTGTAGCGCTCTCTCTCTTTATCTCTGTCCGTCTCTCTTTCTCTGTCTCTTTCTCTCTGTATCTGTCTGTCTGTCTCTCTCTCTGTATGTGTCTCTCTCTCTGTATCGCTCTCTCTTTCTCTCTATCTATCTCTCCTTCTCTCTCTCTCTCTCTCTCTCTCTCTCTCTCTCTCTCTCTCTCTCTCTCTTTCAACGTTTTCTCTCCGACTACTCTCCAATTTTACCCTGCATAATTAGTTTACACCAGTGTCTTTCTAGCTACTTTATTGCTGTCCAGACATGTCTGTCTGTCTGTCTGAGGAACAAACCCCTGAGCACGTTCTACAAACATGCCCACACCTGGAGACAGCACGCCAGCACTACTGGCCAGAAGACACCAGCCTGGGCACCAAGCTCTGGGGACCCGCTGCCGATCTACAGAAGACTGCGGACTTCTTGGCAGCCACCGACCTGAGGATTTAACGGCCATAACATCGAACGCAGAAGAAGAAGAAGAATTTGAAAGTGTTAAAACTCAAACCACTGTCTTTACCATTTTCTTAATCTGCAGGAAGTTTCCAAATACTGTCACGCAGGGAGGTGAGGGTATCCCGCGGTCTGCCCATGTCCTCGTCCATTTCTTGGTGTAGCTGTGGGTTAAACAACAACCCTTTTGGTATTTTGGTGCACTTTATTATCCTTGGGGAATATCATCAAGGAGATTATAGGGCTTTTATCTCGTGGATAGTGTGCAGCGACGGAGTTTGGAACTCAGTCTTTTTTTTCTGCATGCGTGTATTCGTGGCTTTTAATTATTGTTTAATTAACAATCTGTCTTGAAATGTAAGCAAATACGTAACGCTAAGTACACCAAAATGAGAAGCTGCAGAAAGTTAACGTGACGCAATCATCTATGATTTAAAGAATCAGAAAGAAACAAAAATCAAACAAACATGTGGACACTAGATGATGTAGGTCGTAGCAAGAAAACATAGAAACGAATAAAGCAAACGAAGCAATACAGAAACAAAGATGAAGGTTGTGGCAAGAAAACAAAGAAAGAACGAAAAAAGGAAAGACATACAGGAAGAATTAATCAATCAGGCAAAAAAAAAAAAAAAAAAAAGTCTGTTTACGGTATCCCGACCGACCCTATTTTTACGCGCGACCCTAGACTTTTTTTTTGGGGGGGGGGGGGTATTTGGGGAATAAAAAGTCTTTGTTTTTTGGCAAAATAACTTAACAATATGGGTTTTTTTTGGTAAAAAAATAAATAAAAATAAAAAATCCCGACCTACCGACCCTATTTTTTATTGGCCTATGTTACTGTAAACAGACTTTTTTTGGCCTCAAACAAACCAACCTACCTTAGTACCAACCAACCAACCAATCAACCAACCAACAAACAAACCAACAAACCAACAAACAAAAAGAAGGCGAATGTTGATGTGTCTTATCTCCGTCACACGTTTTATGAATCAGAAACACATTATCTGCAACTCTAGTATCATAAACGCCGAAGGAATTAATTATTTCTCCTTACTGAATTGCACTCGACCACCACCATGACCTTGACATTTGACCAGGATCAACCAAATTTGGATCGTGTCTTTAGGTCAGAAGACAATGGGAGTGTGTGAAGTTTCAAAGTTTTAGCTTCAAAAACTTGTAAAGAAATTGAGAATTTTCCACGCCCCCCTCCCCCCCCCCCCCATCCTTCCCCCCCAAAAATAGATTTTTGTTTGTTTGTTTGTTCTACGGACAGCCATCCGTCTGACCGGAGTACCAGTGACATTTACTCCTTATTACTAAGGCTCTGTTGATTGTTCAGTCGAGACAAAAAGGTGGAACAGAAATATAAAACTTCAACCCACCACTGGTTAAACGAGTACGCATCACAAAGGCCGACCGCAAAACATTAATAAGAAACTCAAACAAAGAAAGCAGCCAACTAAAAGAAACCAACCAACAAACAATAACGATAACTGCAAAAATGGCGGATGAGACAAGACTATGATGAACTCACTAGTGGTTGCCCCAAAAAGCAGCACCAAGGCCGCCCGCAAGCAACACCAGAAAAACACCCAGACCGACGTTCGACGCCTTTCCCGATGAAAAGGAGAAGAAGCCGGAAAAGAAAGAAGGGAAAGAGAAGGAGGGGAAGAGATCGCCCCAGTCAAACTCAAAGCCAACAAATCCATCGTCATCGCCCATGGCGTAATGTATCAGCTCCTCATCGGGCCTGGGGGGGTTCAGAACAGCAACAAGTTCAAATATGTTCGTTGACAAACAAAGAGAGATCAAATCAAATCAAATCAAATTTTATTTTACGAGGGTTGTGGCATAAGCAATATAAACGAGCTTCTTTTCAACCAGCCCTCGCCCAGAGAGGGACTATTCTAATCTTAAATATATATATATATACAAACGTAAAACAATTACAAAAGATAAGCATGACAGTAAAAAAAATAAAAAAATAAAAAAAAGGCAGAGAGAGAGAGAGAGAGAGAGAGAGAGAGAGAGAGAGAGAGAGAGAGAGAGAGAGGGTGGAGAGAGAGAGAGGGTGGAAAGAGAGAGGGCGGAGAGAGAGAGAGAGAGAGAGAGAGAGGGTGGAGAGAGAGAGAGGGGGTGGAGAGAGAGAGAGAGAGAGAGAGAGAGAGAGAGAGAGAGAGAGAGAGAGAGAGAGAGAGAGAGAGAGAGAGAGAGAGAGAGAGAGAGAAGTCAGAAGTCAGAATGTTTATTCACACAAACACAAAGTTTATAGTGAAAGGGGTGTTGGGGGGTTGGGATACAACTTTGTAATGATCACGACCGCTTACATGTCAAGTTTTCATTTCGCGATTTGGGTACCAGATCGCGTCTGATTCGAAAAATATGCAAAAAACAAACAGTCAAATTCTGTCAGATATGTTGTTGGAACATCGATCACGGGTGTAGCAAGTGGCACTTATTTGAGCGAATAGTCATTGTTCCGTTTTCGAACACTTGTGCCCGATTTTCTTTCACATTCACGTAGGGTTTTTTGAATCTCCTCGATTCCCTTGGCTAGTTTCTTGTCGATGTTTTGGGTCATGAAGAGAAGACTTTTTTGCACTGAGCTGGTGTCTTTGGCGACAGGGTCCTCGGTCTGTTTGTTGTTACCGCTTGCCCCCGCCACATGTTTTAGAGACACAGGCCTACTGCATTCCTTTTTCTGCACAGTCCGTGCATGCTTTGTCCGTGCATGTGTGGCCAGTGTGTCAGCTATTGGCACTTTACTCTGTGTCTCTTCTCTTTTGTGACTGTCAAGGCTAACCTGTTCACGTCGTGAAGCTCGTGCGTGTATGAATGGACTGACGCCAGTGTGTTTGTCTGCTTGGACTCTCTGTTCGTTGGTGGTAACATTGTTTGCAAAGTCGTTGTTCCTATCATCAATACTTATGGAAGCATTCACAGAACTGTTGTAAGCTTGTCCTACCTTTGACTTCGTCTTTCTCTCACAGACACGTTGCTGATCACGGCGTACTTGAGACGGAGATTTCTTCTTCCACTGACCAGTTTCGCTTTGTGTCATGGCGGTGTCGCTGTGGCATGAGGTCAGACGAATGGTGTAAACAGAATTTCGCCCGTTACTGGTTATTTTCCAGGATGTCACTCTGTTTTTTTGACAGTAGCGTGCAAAGGAGGTCTTCTGCTGCTTCTGGTAATCCGGAAACATCAATTTGGCTAGGCTTGGATTAAACAATCGACTGTTTTGTTCAGGAGAAGAAAATGTGCGCCTGCCCGCCAATGCCGATGACCCTGACCGAGAGAGAGAGAGAGAACAAGAGAGGAATAGAGACAGACAGACAGACAGACAGACAAACGACAGACAGACAGACAGACAGACAGACGGACAGACAGACAGGAGTAGTTAATAGGAAACGATGTAAAAGTCAGACGTTATTACCGTTATTACATTTACCATCGTGAAGAAGTCAGCTACTGTTTGACGAAAATTTGTTGAAGAATTTACCCAAACGGGTTGCTGTTATTATTACAGAGATTCAAAATATGACATTGAGACAGTGTAAGCAGTGGTTCATGCAAGGAGCAAATGTGAAGATGACCATTTTGTCATTTTCGTAACTATCGTGCTTTTTTGGCTCACGTAAGTGTAGCCTATGCGATGCTAACTTTTGTCTGTCTGTGCGTGCGTGCGTGCGTGCGTGCGTATGTATGTATGTCTGTGGTAGAAACTTTAACATTTGACTGAACACCGAAATACTAATTTTACCTGGTTATTATTCAAGCAACAGCTTCAAAGTATTGTAGCAATGATCAACATTTCGTCGGCACGTATGTAGTTAAAGTGTGTATCCAAAGAAAACGGGTGGTGGGGGGTTTTGGGAGGGTAAAAACAGCTGACTGGTTTGTGTCGTGTGTGGTATGTAGACCAGGTTAAGGTTAAGTCAGATCGCGTGAAGGATTGTGGAATAGAATTAGATACAGTTATCACCGAGCTGCAGTTCGCCGATTCGGAGAAGACGATTTCACATTGTTCGGTTTCATAGCTCCAGAAAAATAGATAAAGAAGATGCCAAAGGAGATTTCTTACATGTTAATCTGCACAGCGTGTTTCCAGTGTCTGCGCGAGGAAGCGCTGTCGAAAGCGCAGTGTCGATTTGGCCATCTGGCAGTCGTGTCCCCGTAAGTAGGCTACAGACAGATCTAGATCTAGTGTCTGTCTAGCACTCTTGCACCGTGTCACCTATGCTTACTGTGTGTGTGTATGTGTGACGGAGTGATTGAGTTTGTGTTACTGTTTGTCGATTTCTTACGTGAGCCTTGACGCCTCTTGTTTAATTTTAATTTTAATTTTTATCTGCATACATTTTCACCAGAACCCAACTCAATGTGTTTGGCCCTTTTCATATTCATGTTATTTGTTATTTGAGTCTGAGTCAGCCGATTTGGGTTTACTGTCAAATAGCATTTGCACAGAGAAGACGAAGACGAAAAAGCGCCGAAGAAAAACAATTAGTGAAAAAAGGGGACAAAAACAACATTTAACTTGGGCATTACTATTTTACAAAGCGCTTTTTATTTTTTTAATTTTTTATAATAACCTGGGGAACGAGGGGAAAGGGGTAAAAATAATGGTAACAGAAATGATATCAAATGGAAATGGTAAAGTGAATGTAGATCTAACAATTCTAGCATGTAATACTATTTTACTTATGCACGCCTCTGCATAATGGAGAAATTTTAAGTTGAAAAACGGTATATTTTGATGTGCCCTAACTGGCCAGCCATAGTTGGATGACTTTGTTTACCATGGGAGACAACTACAATTTCGTTTTGCGCGAGCATTTGAAGCAGAACTCTGCGCATCAACAAATCTTTGGTAAGTAAAGTATTTCGTCTTTTTTGTGTGCTATTTATAGTTTCAAATAAGAAGTTGCCACTCAAAACTTGCAAAATCAGTGAGTATTTCCGAGTTTTTGTTTGTTTGTTATAGGAGAAATAAACGATTGGAAGCGATCGATTTGATACTGCAGCAGACGATGCTTTGGCAGTCTATAACACGCTGAAGCAGTAGCTAAATATCTGTATTTTACTGTAAATAGGACCGAATTGTTTCAGACAAACAGGCTGGTAAACCTTCAAAGTTCTGGAACATCAACCACCTGATTGCAGCTCTTGGCAACGTGCGCCACTTGCTCCTGTTTCTACCACCCGCGGGTTAGGGGGAAGAATTTACTTCGTGTACACTACATTGGGGTGTGCACGTTAAAGATCCCACGATTAACAAAAGGGTCTTTCCTGGCAAAATTGTATAGGCATAGATAAAAATGTCCACCAAAATACCCGTGTGACTTGGAATAATAGGCCGTGAAAAGTAGGATATGCGCCGAAATGGCTGCGATCTGCTGGCCGATGTGAATGCGTGATGTATTGTGTACAAAAATTCCATCTCACACGGCATAAATAAATCGCATAAAATAAAAAAATAAAAAACAAATAAATCCCTGCGCTTAGAAATGTACCCACGGAATACGCGCGATATAAGCCTCATATTGATGTCGTAAGAGGCGACTAACGGATTCTGTTTCTCTTTTTACCCTTGTTTTAAGTGTTTCTTGTATAGAATATAGTCAATTTTTGTAAAGATTTTAGTCAAACAGTATGTAAGAAATGTTAAGTCCTTTGTACTGGAAACTTGCATTCTCCCAGTAAGGCATTGTACTACGTTGCAAGCCCCTGGAGCAAATTTTTGATTAGTGCTTTTGTGAACAAGAAACAATTGACAAGTGGCTCTATCCCATCTCCCCCCTTTCCCCGTCGCGATATAACCTTCGTGGTTGAAAACGACGTTAAACACCAAATAAAGAAAAAGAAAGAAAAAGCTCCTGTTTCTCCACGCTTTTACCGGTGTCACGAACTGAAAACTCTGCCTGAACAATCCTTCTCATTGCGGTCAATGCGCACGCGCTAACATGGGAAGATTAATCAGGTCGTGAACAACCTAACCCTTACCCTAACCCTTAACCTAATCCTAACCCTAATCCTAACCCTAACCCCTAACCCATGGTTCGTTCGGTCAAAGGGTCGCATATTTTAAATCCAAGATTGGCGCATGCGCATTGACCGCAATGAGAAGGATTGTTCAACAGAGGTTTCAGTTCGTGACACCGGCAGCGACACAGAAAAGCAACCTTGCTGAAAAAACTCAATAACAACCTACAGTTGCAAACACTTGCGATCTTGGAGGATATCCTATCAGCAGGCGAAAAAGGCGTTAGTACTGCTCTACAACGGTAGTTCCAGAGAGGGTCTTGATGAACTTCGATACAGGCTCTTCTGTTCAAAGGTAGCTGTTGGAACAACGTTTGTGCAAGTTCACATTCTGCCGCCCACCTCAGCAGCTTCCCGATTCCACAGCATGCGAGTGTATCTGCAAGTACAAGAATGGATGGGACTCAAAGTGGCCATGGATCCCACGGACTACGGCTGAAAACTTGAGCATGACATCCTTGTTCCAGTGACAACATATATGCCGGTGTCACGAACTGAAACCTCTGCTGAACAATCCTTCTCATTGCGGTCAATGCGCATGCGCCAATCCTGGACTTAAAAAAATACGACCCTTTGACCGAACGAACCATGGGTTAGGGTTAGGATTAGGGTTAGGATTAGGGTAAGGGTTGGGGTAAGGGTTAGGTTGTTCACGACCTAAAGAACTAATCTCCCCATGTTAGCGCATGCGCATTGACCGCAATGAGAAGGATTGTTCAGGCAGAGTTTTCAGTTCGTGACACCGGCAGTACCAGCCGACGTGTTGAAGGTGATTTGCTGCACATGCAAAAGTGGTTGTGACACAATACGGTGTAGCTGCAGGAAACACGGCCTAGAGTGCACATCTGGATGTAGGGAATGTCGCGGTGTTGGCTGCTGCAACTCGCCTCTTCCGTCTTTTGAAATGGAGAGTGAAACATCGTAACCATCATGTTTTTTCTCAAAATGTAGGCCTTAATTGTGTTATGCACTCTTTTGTTCACCTGAAGATGACTTTGAATGAATGTCAGCCTTGTTTTTCCAGTAAGTATTCTGCTGAAGAAGACTAAGGGATAGGAAGAGGTATAGTCGTATTAAAGAATGCGTATTTCTTTTATTATCCGTACGTGAACAACGCCTTGTTCATTTCATTTTCATTATTTTATTATTCCATTGCTTGGAAATTCGGGTCGCTTCTTCCCAATAAAAGCTTGCAGCAACAAGAATGGCGCTACCGAGATGTGCGCATATTATAAGGTGTAATCATCTAACTGCACTAATGGCAGAATGACCAAGGTCTTTTACGTGTTACTGTAGTAACACGGGGGTGGGACATAGATACCGTTTCTTATTCTGCTCATACCCTTGTCCGTCCACCGGCCTAATGAATTGTGCATTATTATAGATGACGGTAGGCTAAGAATTTTAAAATGAAGCGCTGTAGAGTGGAATTTTGCAACGTCATTGACGAAAACAAGGGTTTTTATATGTGACGTAATCAAACCGTCATAAAAAAGTTATGCAGAGGCTGCCAACGGTATAACTCTTGGTGAAAGTTGAGACAGGCTATCTAAATGTGTTGCAACTAAAAAACTTTCTGTAACCATTTTCTTTGGGTCTAAGCATAATTCTGGACAGGCTCCCCACGCTAGTATAAATAAAAGACAACTCGCAGTCGCACTGAAAGCTTAATGAGAAATACTCACGCCATGTCGTTAGGTTTAGAGAAAGCCATCCCCAGAATGGCGCACTGCATAAGTATGGGGCACAAATTCATTTTGTCGTGCACAAAATGTAGGCTAACCCCCCGTTCTTTTCACTCCATGACAGATTAAAAGACTTTTGTTACGATGCTGATCATGGGTTATTACGTCTCGGATTAATGACGTCATTTCAGAAGTACTTGTTCTTTTTTGACATCTTGGTTAACCAGACCAACGCTGACTGGGGCCTACAGTCTCGTTCAAATTTCGCCAAGAACGAAAATAAATCTGCTGAGACTCTCAGTGAGAGTGAGAATGATGTGTTTTGTGTTTATACCGTCTGAGCTACTATTATAGTATCTACTAAATACTGAAATAGCATGCATCAGTGCTATTCCTGGGCAGCAAGGAATATCAATGAAAAGAAGGATGTTGCAGGCACGGACTTACAACATAAACCAAAACACAGACAGACAGACAGACAGACAGACAGACAGACAAACGGACACCGTGTGTAAAGTGAACAAGGGAAAGAGATAGGATAGGTTTTATATGCGAAAGTTACATAAAATAAGCGCACTCCTGACTTGTCTTTTGTGATTTAGCCCCAATCCCACCGACTATGCATAACGAATGAACATGACTGTGCAGTGTGCATAACATGTAGCCGAATGCTTTAATGCTTTCATCAGATGTGACACCCATTCCGTGACTAACAACACGTACTACCCTCCCTGCCTGACACACTTCCACCCACAAGCCCCCCCCCCCCCCCCCACCGCCCACCCACCCCCCCGCCCTCCCCGTAGTTTGAGTTCGTCGAGTACACGGAACTTAAGTTGTTATATTGTTATTATTAATAGAATGTGAATTTGGTGATGCTTTTGAACTTTGGTTTGTCGAAAGCGATTGCTCAGGGTGTTTCACGGACGGTTAGGTATCAGCTGCAATTCGGGAAGGAGCTGCACATTCGAATATTCAAAAGCGAACACCCATTCGCTCCCATGGGGTCGCCTTCACGCGGCGGGAGTGTTTCAACCGAGCTACCCCACCCCTTTACTTCTCTTCTTTTGTCTTATTTCTGCCTTACCAGTCCTTTCACCTATATTTCCTTCCAAGAAAACTCTCCCTACTATTCCCTGCAGTTTTCCAATAAATTATTCTTTTCTTGTTGTCTTATTTCTACCTGACTGGATCCATCACCTTTATTTCACTTACCAAAAGTCTTCTTTTCCACATCCTTATTTCTCTGCACCCCGCATGTCGTAAGAGGCGACTAACGGATTCTGTTTCTCCTTTTACCCTTGTTAAGTGGTTCTTGTATAGAATATAGTCAATGTTTGTAAAGATTTTAGTCAAGCAGTATGTAAGAAATGTTTAGTCCTTTGTACTGGAAACTTGCATTCTCCCAGTAAGGTCATATATTGTACTACGTTGCAAGCCCCTGGAGCAATTTTTTGATTAGTGCTTTTGTGAACAAGAAACACTTAACAAGTGGCTCTATCCCATCTCCCCCCTTTCCCCTATCCCATCTCCCCCCTTTCCCCGTCGCGATATAACCTTGAATGGTTGAAAACGACGTTAAACACCAAATAAAGAAAAGAAAGAAAGAACACCCATTCGAGCAACCAGTGGAAGAAAGCCCATCAACGTAATGAAAATCTATTCTTGAGACGTTGAATTAATCATATGGAAGAGAACCAGTAAGATGACCGGTTGACGACTTCTTTTCCAATACTTTCCAAAATGGTAACGTATCGGTAAAATAGTTGACATTTTTGGTGTAAACTTTTGTTTGAAAATCTATTCATGAGACGTTGAATTAATCATATGGAAGAAAACCGGTAAGATGACCGGTTTACGACTTCTTTTCTGGTACTTTCAAAGTTGTAACGTAACGGTAAAATAATAAACAATTTTGGTCTAAACTTTTGTTTTCAGAAGGGCTGTGTCATTTTCTAGTTAATTAGGGGGTTTCTCAAAACAGTCGCTTTAGCTTCGCCGGCACTTCACATCAACAGCGGTAACTTTGTTACTCAGTCTAGAGACATCCTGCTTGCTGCCACGCGAGCCGAGACAATTTTCCCTCTTTATCTTCACTGCGCTGGCTGCAAAACCCCTCCGCGCGGAGGTGTTTCCAGACAGATTAGACACAGGGTGTACTATAAGGCACTTTCGTCCTCACCCAGATACATCTAATTTGTTGATTTAATACCCCCACAAGAGTTCTTTTCAATGACAGATGTTTTCCTTATGAGGCGCTGGTGTAAAGAACGGATACACCATATAGTATTACACTGTAGCTATGAAACGGCAGAGACACTTGAACATTTTGGGCAGGTAAAACTGCTTTCTAATTTACTACCGCCTTCCTAGTAGTACACTTCTTTTTTTCCCCTGAACACAGATAAGCGGAAAGAGTGAGAGTGGGTTGAGGGAGAGAGAGAGAGAGAGAGAGAGAGAGAGAGAGAGAGAGAGAGAGAGAGAGAGTCTGGAGTCTGGAGTCTGGATGGTTTATTGATTAGGCCTTGGGCCCATTAGAGAGAGAGAGAGAGAGAGAGAGAGAGAGAGAGAGAGAGAGGAGGGGTAGAAGAGAAAGAGAGAAAGAGAGAGCGAATAGAGAGAGGGGGGGGGAGAGAGAATAGGAGAGAGAGAGAGACGGAGAGAGAGTAACAGAGACAGAGACATAAAAACAGACAGAGGGAGAGAACTAAAGAAAACAATGTTTTGTGGTTTTATAGAGGTGGCATGTAGCTTCAACTTAATCAGATAAAATAAACCGTTAACAACTCAGAAATGTATGCTTCATTATCACATTTAAAACAAAATACATTTTTTTTAAGCTTGTTTTGAACCATGTACACTTGGGTCAGTTGCTGGTCAATGGAGCCAGACCATGAACCGGGGGCGAACTTTATTATCAAATAATCTCAGCAGGTGCGTATGCGTGTAGACTAGCACTTAGGTAAACTCGTCACCTCTCTTTGACCACTCGCCTCAGAGTCCAGACTGGAACATATTTTGCGGCAGTTACGGGGCATGACATGATGAATGCCTGCAGTTGGTTTTGTGTCGTAGGTAACTTCAAAGCTGGATAGATTTCCAGAATAACAGGTTCCAGCCTGCTTCGTGGCTTTCTGTTAGCTGATTGTTAGCTACGTGTCGTAAATGTTGTCTCAACTGTTGCTGGGTTTGTCGCCGCAGATGTCTTCTGAAACTACCTGGACAGTATGTGTTTTTCACAAAGAATTTCTCATGTGAACTACACTTGCGCATACATTATGATAACACTGTCGGTTATATACCATCGGAGCTCTTGGTGTGGATGTCTGGAAGCTGCTTTTTTGCTGACCATGTATTATTGTCATGCTTAGGTGTTCAAGGCACTTCTGAAATTATTTGTTTAAAATGCACTTTCATAAAATACGCATAGTCGGTCTTTTTGAAGCACAATCACCCCGCGATTCAAACTCAGCAAGATCTGTCGACACTTATTAACAAAAGAGACCCATCCCACCACAGCACGCAGTTTGTGATAAATTGGAGAGGGATATATTCGTATATTACTTATAGAGAGATTTAAATATTCAAAGGTTACACGTTGTACAGGCTGAGTATATCAGCCTAGTTTATATCTGCGCAGAAGCTGATAAAGGCAAGGCTTGGCCCGCGAGGGTGAGTATTGTGTAAAGTGATCTTAGTAAAGGATAGAATATAAACATAAACATAAAACCTTCCTCATTCTTTCAAGCGAAGTCCCGGAGAGTACGGGATTGCTAATGTGGTCCTGTCAAGCTCGAGTGACTAAACAGCCCCGCCCTACTCTGTCCTCGCGCAGACTTTAGTGCACAATATCTTGCATGAAGAAGTGCACGTGAACGCTCGTTCTTTTGCTTGAATTCATGATGACATGAAAACATTCACATTTTTCTTGGTGTTTTGTTTTTACATTCAGTCAATTTTGACTAAATGTGTGTAGTGGTTAGTGTGTGTGTGTGTGTGTGTGTGTGTGTGTGTGTGTGCGGACAACGATTCCAGGTAAACTACCGTACTGATCTTTATGAAACATTACATGGAAGTTCTCTCAGATGATATCCCCGCACCCATTTTTCTTTGTTAAACATGTTTTTGATGACGTCCGGGTTTTTAGCAAAAGCGAAAGCCGTACTGTGGTGACGTCATTTTTTGTTAACTCAAATGTATTGACATGTTGGTAAATCCCGGACTGTGGGATTGCATTTCAGCCTGGAAGCTTACAAATTAATTAATGAGTTTGGTCATTTAAAATCTCAAAATTACAATTAAAATTAAACGTTTTTTGTTATTGATCAATAACAAAAAGCTTGGAAAGTTGAAACAAATAAAGAAAAGCGCGTTTTCCTGTTAAGCAGTATTGCTACTGCGCTATACTGGCTTGTCAGCTCAAGCGATCAGCGGGATCGGCACATTTAAGCTATTCTCTTGGTGAAAAAACACTCTGAGTTGTAATGTTGTTGAATAACATGATCACGTGGTAATTGACTGTTTGTGTCAGTTGAGTGAGAGTGGCAGTTTCATTTCAAAGCAGTGGCATGGCAGGACTACGAATTGCTAAAGATGAGAAATTAGCTTCATAGTTAACACAGAATAAAGACAGACAGACGGACGGACGGACGGACGGACGGACGGACGGACGGACGGACGGACGGACGGACGGACGGACGGACGGACGGACGGACGGACGGACGGACGGACGGACGGACGGACAGACAGACAGACAAACAGACAGAATGCCAGACGGACAGAAAGACATACAGACAGACAGACAAGACAGACAGACAGACAGATGGTCAGACAGACAGACAGACAGACAGACAGAATGCCAGACGGACAGACAGACAGATGGTCAGACAGACAGACAGACAGACAGATGGACAGACAGACAGAATGCCAGACGGACAGACAGACAGACAGATAGACAGACAGACAGATGGTCAGACAGACAGACAGACAGACAGACAGAACGCCAGACGGACAGACAGACAGACAGATAGACAGACAGACAGATGGTCAGACAGACAGACAGACAGACAGACAGACAGAATGCCAGACGGACAGACAGATGGTCAGACAGACAGACAGACAGACAGACAGACAGACAGAATGCCAGACGGACAGACAGATGGTCAGACAGACAGACAGACAGACGGAAGGCCAGACGGACAGACAGATAGACAGACAGACAGACGGTCAGACAGACAGACAGACAGATGGTCAGACGGACAGACAGACAGATGGTCAGACAGACAGACAGACAGACAGACGGAAGGCCAGACGGACAGACAGACAGACAGATAGACAGAATGCCAGACAGACAGACGGAATGCCAGACAGACAGACAGACAGACAGAATGCCAGCCAGACAGACAGACAGACAGACAGACAGACAGACAGAATGCCAGACAGACCGACAGACAGACAGACAGATGGTCAGACAGACAAGGAGACAGGGAGGAAGACGGGCTCGGGCAGTTAAACTGACAACAATTCAGATTTATTTACAGGCAGGCAGACATGCAGACGGACAGACACACACAGCCGCATAGACACACACAGACACATACGCAGGCAGACGCACAATCACTCACTTACGCAACTATCTCTCTCTGTCTTGCTGTCTCTGTGTCTCTCTGTTTCTGTCTAACTGTCTTTCTGTCTGTTTTTTTGCCTCTCTGTCTGTGTGTCTATGTGTCTGTGTGTCTGTGTGTCTGTGTGTCTGTCTGTCTGTCTGTTTGTCTGTCTCTCTTTCTCTCTCTCTCTCTCTTCTCTCATTTACATTCTCTCTCTCTCTTTCTCTCTCTCTCTCTCTCTCTCTCTCTCTCTCTCTCTCTCTCTCTCTCTCTCTCTCTCTCTCTCTCTCTCTCTCTCTCTCTATCGCTCACATACACACTACTTTGGCACATTTGTGTAGAGTTTCAAGTTATGTATTTCAAAAATAAAAATGGCTTAAACATGTTAAATCTGTGCAAAGGCACTTTAATTGGTCTTAATAGATTCTTGCACGCACTTTTGACAGAAGGATGAAGAGATATATTTAATATTCAATTTACGATTTTAACTACAAACAACGCGATACTGTAAAACATATTATGGTTCAATCAAGCGATACTAGACTGTTTGCCTGCTAAATGTTTCAACATTACGAGATCCACCGCGACCGCGACCGTTCTTGCAGATTATGAACGCTACCTACAGATTGAACAGGTAATTCGATACCTTTCCAACGCTAAAGCAAAGGCGCGGGATGATCCCAGCCAAGAACTCTATCTCGTAGTGTGGAACTAAGGCCAAAAAAAAAAAATTGTCTGTTTCTGGTCACCCGACCGACCCTAAATTTCGGCGCCGACCCTAAACTTTTTTTTTCCAAACTCAAATTTTTTTTGGTTTTTTTGGTGGTAAAGGACAGGGTGAGAAAATGAACAACAAAAACGTGTGAAAACGAAAGTCCGCTGACGATTTGTAAATGTGTTGAGTGTCTTGTCTCTAGTCTATGTATAGTGAATCCAGTCTCTTTGCGCGATTTTTAAAGTTAGTTTTATTGGTCTACATTTGGGGGTTAAAAAAAAAAAATAAAAAAAAAAAAAAAATCCCGACCTACCGACCCTATTTTTTTTAGCCATGTTACCAGAAACAGACAATTTTTTTTTTTTGGCCTAAAGCATAATTCACAGTACAACGCTTCCGTGCGGATAATGCATTTTTATATAAATTTCCAACCAATCCACGGCGTCGTCATCAACCATTGTACAGACGCGTACATAAAAGCGACATCGTTATCTCCACTTAAGGCTGTAGAGCTCTCTACCAAAATAGTAACAAGAACATGAGAACGACAACACCACTTAGAAACACACACATGTATACACACATGCACACACACACACACACACAACACACACACACACACACACACACACACTCACACACGCACGCACACACGCACGCTCACACTCACGCACGCACGCTCGCACGCACGTACGCACACACACACACACACACACACACACCGTCACACACACACACACACACACACACACACACACACGTACTTAAAATCCTCGTTGTATCGTCGCCTCTACAACAGAAGGAAATACAACAAATATCAAAACAAAGGAAAAATGACGCACTCCATTCCAAATTCCTCAAACTAAGACGATCAAAGCAGAAATAAAGTTCAAAAGGCACTCAACAGTGTCTTCCTTATTTATGAATGTATTATTTTCTTCTTCAGCCAAACCTTACAACACGCATGAGCGCGTCAACTCAAGCTGTTTTTATTAAAATGGACAGATGATGTTAGTGTACAGAAAGAAAGATAAAATCTGGTTTGCAGATTTTGTCGCTTTTCCATTAACTATAAACATGATATAATACTGCGTTGTGTGCACACAGAAAAAAAACCCAAATGTATACAAGACTTTGTCGATATTCTTTAAGCCGTGAAAAAAATGAGTAGACTTGTTAGCTGACACTGAACGTCGTGTGGAAGCCTGTGGGTGAAACTGACTTTTTGGTCATGGTGTGATTTCTCGATAGCAGTTGTACCCTACGTATAAGGAAAAGTTGCACAGCGGTCTGTGGGCACTG
>NC_090246.1:61931621-61934121 GCF_037325665.1 Littorina saxatilis | reverse complement strand
TTCGATTTTTTCGAAAAGTCAGAAAACGCACCGAGCGGTTACGTCCCTTGAATAAGAAAAATATTTTGCGTTGAACTTGAAGCTGATTTCAAAGTCAAAATACCATTTCTCATCACAAATAAGAGCCCAAAGGGGGAATAGTCAGTATTAATTTTGTGTGAGATAAACAAACCCGGCTGACGTCCTCCCTACAGCTGCAAGTGCAGTCTTGCGGTCACCCTGAATCTTGCATGTGGTCTGTGTTTCTTTTCGTTTTGGTTTAAGCGTTATTCAGTTTGATATGCACAATCGTTTAACAAAAACAAATAACAAGCAGACTACTTATGAACACGTTCTAAAAATAATAAGCAATGCACCTCCACGATTACAACATGGCGTGTTGTTCTTGTTGCTGTTGTGTCACGTGCCAGCGTCTCTGCAGACTGTTGTTCTTGTTGTTGCTAGCATGTTCTCTAAACGTTTATTTCTTTTTTTTTCGTTTGTCGCAGTTTACGTACTTTTCTCGCCCTTTCGATAATTTGTTTCCATTTTCCCCGGTTTTATTTTTGTGTGAGAAGCTGCTTCAGTCTTTGCAAGCGACAATTTTGTTGTTGTTGGCGTTGTTCCTGTTGTTAATGTTTTTACTACACATTAAAAATCATATCTCTTGTTCCTTTGTGAATGGAGAGAGACGCTTGACGCTTTGACGCTTTGAGAGTTTATTGTCCTCAGCTTTAAAAGCCCTTTAGACAAGGGGATATAATTTACAGAAGAAATAAACATAACCATCTCTGCAAACACATCCACACACACACTCCTCTCTCTCTGTCTCTCTCTGTCTGTCTCTCTGTCTCTGTCTCTGTCTCTGTCTCTGTCTCTGTCTCTGTCTCTCTCTCTCTCTGCCACACACACAAACGTACGCTCGCGCTCACACACGGATTCTTCCTCCCAGTTGCATAATCATCATACTATAATGCATTAAAATTCGTTAAAAAGTCTAAAAGCATCAAACACATCATTAAAACTTAAATCATTAAGAATGTTATGGGAACAGACCACTCATCTGTTGTTTACTTAATACTCTACAATGTACATTCTCTTTCTTCCATTTTTATATTTAGTCAAGTTTTGACTAAATATTTTAACGTAGAGGGGGGAATCGAGACGAGGGTCGTGGTGTATGTGTGTGTGTGTGTGTGTGTGTGTGTGTGTGTGTGTCTGTGTGTGTGTGTAGAGCGATTCAGACTAAACTACTGGACCGATCTTTATGAAATTTGACATGAGAGTTCCTGGGTATGAAATCCCCATACGTTTTTTTCATTTTTTTGATAAATGTCTTTGATGACGTCATATCCGGCTTTTCGTGAAAGTTGAGGCGGCACTGTCACGCCCTCATTTTTCAACCAAATTGGTTCAAATTTTGGTCAAGTAATCTTCGACGAAGCCCGGACTTCGGTATTGCATTTCAGCTTGGTGGCTTAAAAATTAATTAATGACTTTGGTCATTAAAAATCGGAAAATTGTAAAAAAAAAATAAAAATTTATAAAACGCTCCAAATTTACGTTTATCTTATTCTCCATCATTTGCTGATTCCAAAAACATATAAATATGTTATATTCGGATTAAAAACAAGCTCTGAAAATTAAATATATAAAAATTATTATCAAAATTAAATTGTCCAAATCAATTTAAAAACACTTTCATCTTATTCCTTGTCGGTTCCTGATTCCAAAAACATATAGATATGATACGTTTGGATTAAAAACACGCTCAGAAAGTTAAAACAAAGAGAGGTACAGAAAAGCGTGCTATCCTTCTTAGCGCAACTACTACCCCGCTCTTCTTGTCAATTTCACTGCCTTTGCCATGAGCGGTGGCCTGACGATGCTACGAGTAAAATGGCATTGCGTTCAGTTTCATTCTGTGAGTTCGACAGCTACTTGACTAAATATTGTATTTTCGCCTTACGCGACTTGTTTCTTCCTTATATCCAAAGCCATGGCAATAAAACATGCAAGCATGGGTGAAACTAGCCCGTCAATTGACGGATTTCCGTCCGAAATTTTGACCCCCCAAAAATTATTTTGAAATCACTTTACTTGCAGCGATGTTCGCGAAACTCGTTTGAACTGCTGACGCGATTCGGTTTCAGTTTTCGGTTTGAACGGAAGTACTCTTTTGTGTAAGAATACAGCCCGCGTCTTGTTGTTAAAAACTTCGCAGGAGTCTGACTTTCGGGTCGCGTCATTTCTCTGACAGTGACAGCGAATAAAAGGCTCTATTTCCAAAGGAAGCCGCTTTTTTTCCGTGTTTTGACGGGCCGATGAAGTGATGAAATGATTAAAGCATAGAATATACCCGTTTTCAATTTTAACACTTCAACAGACGGTTAATCGGTGCTGACCAACCGAACAAACGCGCGTAAGCCGTAGAGTGTTTTCGGAAGTGACTTCAGAATCTGGATACACCGTGACATTTGTGTGCCATCTGCTCCAAAGTGAGAGATTATGGAATTATCGG
>NC_090246.1:61894121-61926621 GCF_037325665.1 Littorina saxatilis | reverse complement strand
GGTCAAACATGAGTTACTTTCCTTCGGGTCTCATTCTATCGATGTAAACTAGCGATAACCGTGAATCGATGATTATCAAAATGTTTTTGGACCGTGGTGCGTTTTTGCGTTAGACCTAACTTTTAAAATCTAAATAATAAATTGACAGCTTCTTACACAAACATTCTTTAATCATAAAAGAATTCTTTTTTCATCAAGACAAGATCAGTACAATTCGAAGTTGTGAAAGTTTGAAAAAAGAAAAGCCCGGAAGCAGGGTCACGCAAGGGTAGTAGCAGACGACGGTTTATGCATATCGCCGTTCCTCTCAACAGTCAAAAGCCATCGCTAGTGTTCTTGTGAACCACAGCCGTTTGTTTCGTGCATAAAAAAAACGTGCTATTGTAAATAAGCTCACATCGAGTCGCATTCAAATGACTAACTGACGACTACATTGTGAAAAAGGGAAACTGGATCACACGGGTTCACGATGGCTCAGGGGTAAGATAAACCACGCAAAAATAAATTCTTTGAAAATTGTTCGCTCTTTACGGAGGGCACCTAGGATGTTCTCAATCGGTGAGTGTTTAAATGAAAGGGTGTTTGTACTGTGTGTAAAAGCCTGACCGTATCTGTGATGGTTTACGGGAGGCTTACTGTGCCTTTAAACACTCACCGCTTGAGAATATCCAAGGTGCCCTCCGAAAAGAGCGAGCAATTTTCAAAGAATTTATTTTTGCGTGGTTTATTTTACCCCTGAGCCATCGTGAACCCGTGTGATCCAGTTTCCCTTTTTCACAATGCAGTCGTCAGTTTGTAATTTGAATGTGGCTCGCTGTGAGCTTATCTGCAATAGCACATTATTATGTACCTCTGACTATGCACGAAACAAGAACTCTAGCGATGGCTTTTGACTGTTGAGAGGAACTGGCGATAGGCATAAACCGTCGTCTACTACGAGAACCACGACCTTGCGTGACCCTGCTTCCGGGGTTTTCTTTTTTCAAACTGTCAAAGCTTCGAATTGCACTGATCTTGTCTTGATGAAAAAAGTATTCTTTTATGATTTAAGAATGTTTGTGTAACAAGCTGTCAATTTATTATTTAGATTTTAAAAGTTAGGTCTAGCGCCAAAACGCACCACTGTCCGATTGTGTGAGGAGACAATCCGCAAAATTAATTCTTTGAAAATTGCTCGCTCTTTACGTAGGGCACCTAGGATGTTCCCGTTCGGTGAGCGTTCAAATGGAAGGGTGTTTGTACTGTGTGTAAAAGCCTGACAGTATCTGTGATGGTTTACGGGAGGCTTACTGTGCCTTTAAGAAACAGTATCCCCACTGTATTATTCATGACCGAGCTGAAAGGAACACTCCTTCCCAGATCTGGTCAGGCTTTTACACAGGATAAGACCATTCCTCCACTTGGTCAAATACCATAAATCACCATCCTGGCCAGTGTGTTTTCTGTGTACAGTGGTAATCTTGTTGTGAATTAATTTAGTAAATAGTCACTAGAAATCAATACCTCACACAAATTCCAACTCACCACAGCAAGCAGGCAGGATGTTGATTTTTGGTATGCGACAAAGTGGAAGGACGAACGAACAGCAATGCTTTCTCCAATTGGTTATTTCATTTGAAGAGATTTTCTTCACTGAGGACCAACATTAAAAAAAAAAAATCAAGTCGCGTAAGGCGAAATTACTGCATCGGTTCAGTAGTTTGGTCTGAATCGCTCTACACACACACACACGCACAAACAGACAGACAGACAGACAGACAGACAGACAGACAGACAGACAGACAGACAGACAGACAGACAGACACACACACACACACACACACACACACACACACACACACACACACACACACACACCACACACACACATACACCACGACCCTCGTCTCGATTCCCCCTCTATATTAAAACATTTAGTCAAAACTTGACTAAATGTAACAAGTCGCGTAAGGCGAAAATACAATATTTAGTCAAGTAGCTGTCGAAGTCACAGAATGAAACTGAACGCAATGCAACGCAGCAAGACCGTATACTCGTAGTCCACCGCTCACGGCATAGGCAGTGAAATTGACAAGAAGAGCGGGGTAGTAGTTGCGCTAAGAAGGATAGCACGCTTTTCTGTACCTCTCTTTGTTTTAACTTTCTGAGCGTGTTTTTAATCCAAACATATCATATCTATATGTTTTTGGAATCAGGAACCGACAAGGAATAAGATGAAAGTGTTTTTAAATTGATTTGGACAATTTAATTTTGATAATAATTTTTATATATTTAATTTTCAGAGCTTGTTTTTAATCCGAATATAACATATTTATATGTTTTTGGAATCAGCAAATGATGGAGAATAAGATAAACGTAAATTGGGATCGTTTTATAAATTTTTATTTTTTTTTTACAATTTTCAGATTTTTAATGACCAAAGTCATTAATTAATTTTTAAGCCAGCAAGCTGAAATGCAATACCGAAGTCCGGGCTTCGTCGAAGATTACTTGACCAAAATTTCAACCAATTTGGTTGAAAAATGAGGGCGTGACAGTGCCGCCTCAACTTTCACGAAAAGCCGGATATGACGTCATCAAAGAAATTTATCAAAAAAATGAAAAAAACGTTCGGGAATTTCATACCCAGGAACTCTCATGTCAAATTTCATAAAGATCGGTCCAGTAGTTTAGTCTGAATCGCTCTACACACACACACACAGACACACACACACACACACGCACACACGCACACACGCACACACACACGTACATACACCACGACCCTCGTTTCGATTCCCCCTCGATGTTAAAATATTTAGTCAAAACTTACATACACCACGACCCTCGTTTCGATTCCCCCTCGATGTTAAAATATTTAGTCAAAACTTGACTAAATATAAAAAGAAAGTATGATTTAGATTGAAACTGCTACAACATGAACAGTTAATCAACAATTCGACGTGTTTTAGTTTTGGTTTGTTTTGAACCTCAGTTTTATATGCTGGTTGTTTCAAACCTCGTTTTTTTACCTGTTCTTCTTCTCTATTTTTATATTTAGTCAAGTTTTGACTAAATATTTTAACATCGAGGGGGAATCGAAACGAGGGTCGTGGTGTATGTGTGTCTGTCTGTGCGTGTGTGTGTGTGTGTGTGTGTGTGTGTGTGTGTGTGTAGAGCGATTCAGACTAAACCACTGGACCGATCTTTATGAAATTTGACATGAGAGTTCCTGGGTATGAAATCCCCGAACGTTTTTTTCATTTTTTGGATAAATGTCTTTGATGACGTCATATCCGGCTTTTCGTGAAAGTTGAGGCGGCACTGTCACGCCCTCATTTTTCAACCAAATTGGTTGAAATTTTGGTCAAGTAATCTTCGACAAAGCTCGGACTTCGGTATTGCATTTCAGCTTGGTGGCTTAAAAATTAATTAATGACTTTGGTCATTAAAAATCTGAAAATTGTAAAAAAAAAATAAAAATTTATAAAACGATCCAAATTTACGTTTATCTTATTCTCCATCATTTGCTGATTCCAAAAACATATAAATATGTTATATTCGGATTAAAAACAAGCTCTGAAAATTAAATATATAAACATTATTATCAAAATTAAAGTGTCCAAATCAATTTAAAACCACTTTCATCTTATTCCTTGTCGGTTCCTGATTCCAAAAACATATAGATATGATATGTTTGGATTAAAAACACGCTCAGAAAGTTAAAACAAAGAGAGGTACAGAAAAGCGTGCTATCCTTCTTAGTGCAACTACTACCCCGCTCTTCTTGTCAATTTCACTGCCTATGCCGTGAGCGGTGGACTACGAGTATACGGTCTTGCTGCGTTGCATTGCGTTCAGTTTCATTCTGTGAGTTCGACAGCTACTTGACTAAATATTGTATTTTCGCCTTACGCGACTTGTTACATTTAGTCAAGTTTTGACTAAAGGTTTTAACATAGAGGGGGAATCGAGACGAGGGTCGTGGTGTATGTGTGTGTGTGTGTGTGTGTGTGTGTGTGTGTGTGTGTGTGTGTGTGTGTGTGTGTGTGTCTGTCTGTCTGTCTGTCTGTCTGTCTGTCTGTCTGTCTGTCTGTCTGTCTGTCTGTCTGTCTGTCTGTGCGTGTGTGTGTGTAGAGCGATTCAGACTAAACTGCAGGATCGATCTTTATGAAATTTGACATGAGAGTTCCTGGGAATGATATCCCCGGATGTTTTTTTTCTTTTTTTCGATAAATACCTTCCGGCTTTTTGTAAAAGTTGAGGCGGCACTGTCACACCCTCATTTTTCAATCAAATTGATTGACATTTTGGCAAAGCAATTTTCGACGAAGGCTGGACTTTGGTATTGCATTCCAGCTTGGTGGCTTAAAAACTAATGAATGAGTTTGGTCATTAAAAATCGGAAACCTGTAATTAAAATTAATTTTTCATTAAACGATCCAAAAATAATTTCATCTTAGTCTTCGTTATTGTCTGATTCCAAAAACATATACATATGTTATATTTGGATTACAAACAAGCTCTGAAAATTAAAAATATGAAAAATATGATTGAAATTAATTTTCCGAAATCGATTTAAAAACAATTTCATCTTATTCCTTGTCGGTCCCTGATTCCAAAAACATTAGATATGATATGTTTGGATTAAAAACAAATCAGTAAGCTAAAAAGAATAGACATACAGAAAAGCGTGTTATCCTGCTCAGCGCGACCACTACCGCACTATTCTGCATGGCTTGTCGATTTCACTGCCTTTGCCACGATCGGTAGACTGACGAAACTACGAGTATGTGGTCTTGGTGAAAAAAGCAGTGCGTTCAGTTTCATTCTGTTAGTTCGACATCTTGACTAAATGTTGTTATTTCGCCTTACGCGACTTGTTTCCTTTTGACGGGGAGCATCTCTTTTTATAGCTCTTTTTTTTCTATCAATCAAATTCTAAACTTTATTTTATTTTATATCAAATCATTCAAAACCGACTCTTGTCCAGGGCAGTAAGCTTACTCTGTAATCGCGGAATGCCTTCTTTGCAGCACTAACGAAAGAATGATGTATAATTTGTGTTTCTTATTTAGTTTTGACAAGGGAAGGTTATTTAATTCTTGTTAATCAGGTTTTATAGTTTCATTCAAATATTTTGACCACCTACAATCTACTCATAACTCATAACTCATAACATTTTATTGATCCAACAAAGGAAATTAATTTAGTCATCAGCACATATAGGTCATTAATTAATAACTATAAAAGAATAAAAGAAGAAAATTCATAAAACCCATGATATAAAAATACCCTTTTTTCTTGCACACCTGACACACCGACACACCAATACACATGCATACATGCCTACATACATACCTACATACATACCTACATACATACCTACATACATACCTACATACATACATACATACATACATACATTCCATGTTAAAGTGTAGTTAAGAACATCACAGTAATTATATCCTTGTTTGGATTAACAGATAAGTTTTTATGTAAATGATGATAACAACAATCCATAATTAACGCTATTGCACTACCAAGGAAGAGACCAACCAAACACATAAAAACCAATAACAGTAATCATCATCAGTTATCACAGGTATCACAGTAGATTAGCCATCAGGTAGTTAGACTCAATTGGGCAAAATATAGTGTCAACACCATCACAACAAAGCTAGTTAATCTACATTCAAAATAAAACACTTGTTACACAATACGGATCATTAATACATACCAAACGTGTGCTTTTAGGCACACTTCTGTCAAACTTTTATGAAAGAGTTTTGACATGTGTACGCCTTACAGGCTATCTTTAAAGAACTCTGTTAGTGTATTTCGTGTTCTATTCGATCCTATAATTTTTACAACATCTAAAAATGCCTTTTAAGTCACTGCAGACAAACACCATTCCGTCATCCCCCCCCCCCCCCCCCTCGCGTTTCCGTGCGCACTTGATCTTGTACTTGCGTGTACACACGAAGGGGGATAAGGCACTAGAAGGTCTGCACATAAGTAGACCTGGGAGATCCGAAAAATCTCCACCCTTCACCCGGCAACAGGCGAACAGGATACACGACCTTCTGCTTAGGAAGCCGATGTCTCATCCACTAGTCAATTCGCCCTATTTGTATTTGACACTTTGCAAAAAAAAAAAAAAAAAAAACCATCAACAATAAAACGTACCTAATTACTGACAACCAAACTACAATTTGCCCGTACGCGTGGAATTTCCCATTCATTGCTGGAGGTCTACTCATCGTGTGGGGATCGGGATTTCCCGATGTCGCGTCAAGCAGTATTTAAAACGAATACGGAATAGTTAATAGTGAATGAAAAGTGACACCAATTCACAATGAGTGGCACAAGCGCATACACAAAGACATACATACACAAACGCCAACGCACTCGTATTCTCTCTGTCGGTCACGCTACATGCGCCGGCTATGTCGCTCCCACTGTATTCCTTTGACACCGTCACAGACAGTCAGCAGGGGCGGACGAGGGGGGGGGGGGGGTTCACAGGGGGCACGTGCCCCCCCCCCCCCGAAAAAAAAGGAGAAAAAAAAAAGATTTTTCTATGCTAATTCTATGACCATTTCTAAGTTCAAATGGCACCAGATGGCACCATTTTG
The DNA here is from genome assembly GCF_037325665.1 of Littorina saxatilis. Classification (NCBI taxonomy): domain Eukaryota; kingdom Metazoa; phylum Mollusca; class Gastropoda; order Littorinimorpha; family Littorinidae; genus Littorina; species Littorina saxatilis. The sequence continues at coordinate 61,920,004 of NC_090246.1, read as the reverse complement.
CTTCTTTGGGCAAAATTTTTTTCCGGGGGAGCATGCCCCCGGACCCCCCTAGCAAATTCGGGCACTTCGCGCCCATCACATTCACTTTCAATTCAAAGTGCCCCCCCCCCCCCTTACAAAGCAACTGATCCGCCCCTGGTCAGACACGCAGCCAAAAACTTACACACACACACACACGCTCACATACGCATGCGTAAACGCACGCCGCACGCCCACATACCACCGTCCCATCGTGCGTGCATGCGCAGAGAGAGACGAGAGAGAGAGAATTGAATTGAATTGAATTGAAATTTATTTTACGAGGGTGACAGAATAAGCAATGCATACATGCTTCTTTTCATCCGGCCCTCGCCCATTGAGGGGTAACAAACAAGAAGAAATAAAAGATAAGTTTAACAATAGTACAAATGACATATTTACCATAATTAACATGTCAAGCAACCAATAAGACATTTTAAGATGCATTAGGATTCTTTAGCAATGCTTGAAAATCCTATATAACAGGGAAATATGTGTTTGTAAAAAAAAAAAATAAATAAATAAAAAATAAAAAAATCCTTCATGAATTATATATAATCATGTTTTTCAATATAATCAGAGAGTACAGTTATATTTTGCCAGCTGCCTGATAATAGTTTTTATAAGTTTTGTAAAAGAAACAGCATGTAATATTCCTTGAATGATGTTTCATGAATTCGTAATTTAATTATATTTGGAATGGCGTTCCACATAATTGCTCCAGAATATAATAGACTCGACTTGTATAGGTCAATTCTTGGAGTTGGTGTAATTAATTTGTTACATTTTCTATAATGATTTATTTTGAAATTTGAGGCAATGAGTGTAGGGGCATTCCCTGACATAATTCTATGCATCATCACACCTTTGTTATATGCAAATCTATCTCTGATAGGAAGAATTTGCAATCGTTTATAATCAGTCATGGAAAGAGATGTATTTTTTAAAATAATTAATTTAACAGCTCTTCTATGTAAACTTACACACATAAAATATGATATGAGAGAGAGAGAGAGAGAGAGAGAGAGAGAGAGAGAGAGAGAGAGAGAGAGAGAGACAGAGAGAGAGAGAGAGAGAGAGAGAGACAGAGACAGAGACAGAGACAGAGACAGAGCAAAACGAAACTTGAAAACGGGAACCCCACATGGATGATTTGTAATGTTTTCCTGGACAAGCCCTATAAACTGTTCGTTATGAATTGCATCAGGTTCATTTTTATCAGCCTTCACCAAGCGTCCGGCCAAGTTCACACATCTTTAAAGGGGTATTAGCCTCGGAGGATAAGCGAAACAACGTTTTAGCTTTGGAAGTAGAACAAGTTATTTCACATACTGATCTTTGAAGTATACTATCATATTATGTTTTATTTTTGGACGCGTGTCCGGCTTGTCCGGTTCAGAGCTCTGAATTTGCGATGTCGCTTCTTTGTCGCACTCACTAAAACAAGCACGATAATGAAATGTCCATACACTGAAAGATGTCCAGTTAAGGTCTTACTTTTGTATTTTGTTCAAAAGAAGGACATCTTCATGTGGACATCATCCCTTTAAGCTGACTGAGAGCTAGAAAAAAAATTCAGCCTCAAAACTAGAGTAAGGTGTCCTTATCCTTGCGATAATTAGAAACAATCAAAAACCCAAAGCAATATTCTACTAGCAATCATTTTCCTCAGGCGTAGCTGTGAACTACCCACCCATGCACTTCCTGCTCTTGATCTTTAAGTGCTGGGCTTTCTGCGATGATTTTCCTTTCCTTAAAGTAGGCCATTGTGATTGAATTTAACATGCGAAATCTGCTGAAGAGACTTTCACACCCGTGTAAATAAAATCATGTACGCAAGCTCCGAGAGAGAGAGAGAGAGAGAGAGAGAGAGAGAGAGAGAGAGAGAGAGAGAGAGAGAGAGAGAGAGAGAGAGAGAGAGGGGGGGGGGGAGAGAGAGAGAACGAGAGAGAGAAAGAGAGAGAGAGAGAGAGAGAGGGGGAGAGAAATAGAGAGAGAAAGAGAGAGAGAGAGAAAGAGAGAGAGAGACTGAGAGAGAGAGAGAACGAGAGAGAGAGAGAGAGAGAGAGAGAGAGAGAGAGAGGGAGAGAGAGAGAGTGTGTGTGAGTGAGAGAGACAGAGAGAGTGAGAAAGCGAGGGAGAGAGAGAGAAAGTGAGAGAGAGAGAGACAGACAGACAGACAGACAGACAGAGACAGAGAGACAGAGACAGAGAGACAGAGACAGAGGCAGAGAGAGTTTCCGTACAATCAGCTGTCAATTAAATCTTTTCAATGCTTAGAGGTCTTTCACCCGTGAACTCTTCGATACGCGAAGGAATACTACATCTTTAAATCAAACTTCCTGGCCGGGAACCTCTTTTCGGTTAGCTGCACCTTCAAAGTTGCTCGGTAAACGAGACAGATTAGATATTTCCTTGTCAATAACAGGAAGGTCATTCATAATCATTTCCCTCTTAAAACTGTCCCACGAAACGTTGTGAAACTTTTGCATTATCTCAAGTGCGTCGAGGTCAAACCGTTCTAAAAGGATGAGCAAAGGTTTATTTTTGAAACTTGACTATATTTTTTCATTTTTAAATCTCACTTTAGGCTGACATTCTTCTTGGAGCCCGTGATGATTCAAAGTTTTGATTTTGAAATTCAAAATGAACTGCATGCAGACAAATAAATCCAGCGTGTTCTAAACGTAGGTTTTCAAGTAACCGACGCCGGATGGACGTTTAGTGTGAAGCGTGAACAGATGACATGTGACAGTTGGTACACAAGTCATTTCACAAATTTGATTTCGGCAAAATTACAAGAGACAGAAAACAATTCTTTTGGTATGTGTCCAATCCACTAGGAAGCGTGCTCTGAAAGCACAACGAGCCTAGACGGATCCGTGATTGGTGGGTTTATTTCACGGGAAAGGAGACATCTTGAATGAACTTCATGAAGGCACACCCTGTTAGCTATGGTACTGGAGTTCTGAGACGAGTTGCCCAGAGCGGGCTGCCACGGGTCGCTCGCAGTGCGCATGACAGAAAGCCGTTTCTCAGAGCCGAGCGAAAAAGTGCCCCGCAGTCGCTCGCCGATCCAACCATGCGTTGCTCAGAGTCACGAGAGCTCGCTCAAAGCAAAGTCGCTCTGGATTGGTCTAGGCAACGGGCTCAGAACGAGGCGAGCGAGCCAAGATGGCGACGAAGAAGGCACGAATGATGCGAGATATGCAAAAAGTTGTACTTCTTGAGCTAGCAGACGATTCAATCACTGAAATCGTCAGACAGAACGTTGCAATGTTGACAATGATAGCTGCGTCGGTGACTAAATCTCCCAAAGAGGTGGATCCCTCGGTTCACGTCCAAAATTACGCGGAGGAGACTGTGCCCCGCTACACGCCGTGGCAGTTCCACCAACACTTTCGGATGTTTCCGGACACATTCGAAGTAAGTACTTTTTCATTGCGTTTGTTTAACACATTTCCTTGCAGTGGCTTTCTATTGACTATTCCTGTGTAACTGAAAAATTTAATGTGCCTTATGCAATTTTGATATGATCTAATTTGCAGTTGATTGTGTTATAAATTTATTTTTGTAAAGTGCAGTCAGCATGTTTGCAAGAATGTATGTTCAACATGGCGGCATGAAGTGAAGTACAAATTTGTCGGCCTTAAAAGATCAAAAGGGAAATATATTTATATGAAACTTCAAGATGAAAATATAGCATATTGAAACATTAAAACTCAATATTTGTCAGTAAATTTATGTTTCCTTGAAAACAAACTTTTTAGTGCATACAAGTAATAAAACATTGACATTTCTATTTTAGGAAGGGGGGGGGGGGGTAAATAGTTTGTAATATATATTTCTGCACTGAATATTTTTGGACAGGCAAATAACATAATAATGAATTTTTTTGGTGTGTTTTAGGAACTTTGTGAGTGGATTGGTCCGCATCTCCAGTCGTCCAGATCCATTTCAGTGGAGAAGAAGATGCTGGCAACCATATATGGCTTGTCGGCAACATGGAGTCCTTTCTAAGTGTTGCTGACCGGTTTGGTGTTAACAAAGGCTCTTTGCACCGGATTGTTCTGTCTGTTTGCCGAGCCTTGACAGCCATCAGAGGCGATGTGATTTCGTGGCCTCCCCATGGACAGCTGCAGAAAATTGCAAATGATTTTCAGGAGCTGCGTGGATTTCCAGGTATAGTGGGTGCTGTTGATGGTACTTATATTGAAATCCCTGGCACCACAGACGAACACCGAGCTGCTTACATTTGCCGAAAAGGTTTCCCGGCTATGCATCTGCAGGTTGTGTGTACGGCTGACTTGCTCTTTACTGATGTGGACACGGGCAATGCAGGGTCCGTGCATGACAGCCGAGTCTTTCGGACATCTGACCTACAGGCAAAGCTGGAGAGTGAGGAAGGGCGCCTTCCAGCAGGATTCCACCTCCTTGGGGATTCTGCCTATGGGCAGACAGAGTACCTGCTGGTACCATTCCGTGACAATGGCCATTTGTCACCAGTGGAAAGGAATTACAACAATTTACATTCCTCAACCCGAGTGCAGGTGGAAAGGGCAATTGGGCTGCTCAAGGGCAAGTTTCGCCGACTCAAGAAACTTGATATGGTGTCTGTTCGAGACATCCCTTTCATAATCTTTGCATGCTGTGTTTTGCATAACTTTATTATTTTGAGAAAGGGAGTTGATGAAGATGACATTGAACTGGAAGTGGAAGTGGATGTTGCCGCGGCAGAAGGGGAGGGGGATGTGGCAGTGAACCTGACAGCAGCAGAAAAGAGAATGTCAGTGGCAGAATTGCTGATGTAAATAAGAGTGATCATGAAACCAGCATTGGCACTGTATTTCTGTGTGCCCATGCAGATTCCAAATGTTCAGAACTGAGGCATTTTTATATGTTTGAAGAGAACTTCTTTTTAAACGGAAAGGGGTAGATAACAAACTTTACGGACATATGCCATGGTATCATGTTTACTTGTTGACTGTGTCAGAATTGTGTATTATTTGTGTGTGTGGTTTGTCTGACTGTGAAGAAATTGCAGAGCTGGGTAGTTGCTGCTTTTCTCATTCATTAAGATATTACTGAAGTTCTCATTTCTAATTCTATGTATTATGCTTTTTAATTTGTGTGTTGAAGTTATCATTTCTTGTTGACTGAATCAGAATTTTGTTTTTGTTGTGTGAATGTGTGTACAGTTACTGTTTTTTTGTAGTCTGACTTTGAACCAATTGCAGAGCATGGTTGTGGATATGGGGAGGTTTTTTTTTCATTCATATAGAAGATTATTGAAGTTCTCAATTGTAATTTTGTATTGGGCTTCTAAATTGCTGAAGTTATCCTTTCTAGTTCTTGACAGTTGTATCAGAATTGTGTCTATGCTGTATGAATGTGTGTACGGTTCGTCCTAGTCTGACTTAAAACAATTTGCAGAGCATTTTCTGATATCGGAAAAATCAATGCCTCAATTTTTGTTTGCCAGTCTATGCCTCTACATTTGAGCTTGCCATGGTGTGCGATACCCTTTTATCTAAAAATGGCAATAAAATGTCTTGCATTCCATTATGTGTTTGTGCAGTGTAAATTTGTTTTGAGAGAGAAGACTGACACAGGCAAAAGTTGTTGACAGCGATATTGACTTGCATGCAGAACAATTAAATACAAACACATGAAAAACTGTTCATGGATGATTTTAATAATCACACTAGCTGCAAGAAGCCACGAGGAAATACAAATGACAAATGTGCTCACTGATATCAGTCAAAATTGTAACAAACGAAATTTTTGAAATAGACATAAAAAAAAAACAAGTATCCAAGATATTAAAGACTTGGAGACAAAGCAGTGAATGTAAAATTCCAATCCTAATGACATTGATGGGTTTTTGTTCAAAGCTGGATAGCAGATGAATAAAGGCAGAAGTACACTCTTAATAATCATAATGAAATATTGGTGGGTAACAAATATCCAACATGTAAAACCTATTTAAAAGTAATACATTTTAGGCAGAAATTTCACAACTGGATAGTACATTTGACTTGAACATTTAGCTAATCAAACAAGTCGTGCTCGCATTTACATAATGAAACGCGACAAAAAATAGTACCAGTAGCCCTTTTCTGGTCACCTGAACATACAAAAAGAATTCAGTGATTGCATTGATCTTAATCCGCGACAAAAATTATGTATCGTAAGATTATATGTACAGACGGAAATATGTGGTCGTAAGGTAATAAGCCGAGGATAAATTGTGATACTTTGACTCGACCATCCTACTGTGGCTGTCTCCTTCGCCATGCTAGCAATAGTGTTGTCTCAAAATATCCTGATGCATCATGAGATACATGCAGATTGGGATTTTTACCGCGCGAATATGTGGAAGTAAGGTAATAAGCCGAGGATAAATTGTGATACTTTGACTCGACCATCCTGCTGTGGCTGTCTCCTTCGCCATGCCAGCAGTAGGGTTGTCTCATCAAAGAATCCTGATGCATCAAGAGATACATTCCGTTTGGGATTTTTACCGCGCGAATATGTGGTCGTAAGGTAATAAGCCGAGGATAAATTGTGATACTTTGACTCGACCATCCTACTGTGGCTGTCTCCTTCGCCATGCCAGCAGTAGGGTTGTCTCATCAAAGTATCCTGATTCATCATGAGATACATGCAGTCAGGGATTTTTTACCGCGCGAATATGTGGTAGTAAGGTAATAAGCCGAGGATAAATTGTGATACTTTGACTCGACCAACCTGCTGTGGCTGTCTCCTTCGCCATGCCAGCAGTAGGGTTGTCTCATCAAAGTATCCTGATTCATCATGAGATACATGCAGTCAAGGATTTTTTACCGCGCGAACATGTGAAAGTAAGGTAATAAGCCGAGGATAAATTGTGAAACTTTGACTCGACCATCCTGCTGTGGCTGTCTCCTTCGCCATGCCAGCAGTTGGGTTGTCTCATCAAAGTATCCTGATTCATCATGAGATACATGCAGTCAGGGATTTTTTACCGCGCGAACATGTGAAAGTAAGGTAATAAGCCGAGGATAAATTGTGATACTTTGACTCGACCATCCTGCTGTGGCTGTCTCCTTCGCCATGCCAGCAGTAGGGTTGTCTCATCAAAGTATCCTGATTCATCATAAGATACATGCAGTCAGGGATTTTTTACCGCGCGAACATGTGAAAGTAAGGTAATAAGCCGAGGATAAATTGTGATACTTTGACTCGACCAACCTGCTGTGGCTGTCTCCTTCGCCATGCCAGCAGTAGGGTTGTCTCATCAAAGTATCCTGATTCATCATGAGATACATGCAGTCAAGGATTTTTTACCGCGCGAACATGTGAAAGTAAGGTTATTACCCAAGAATAAATGGTGATACGTACGGTGACTTAGTTGAAATAACATGCACAAATACCCTTAAAGGGTTCTCTAAGATATAAAGAGACACGTAATATTTACAGCCATTTCAAACGCCTTTAAGTCAGTCAATGCAAAATCCTTAGAAACACTTATCATATGTACTGTAGTGTGAAAGCAATAACTGTGCCAAAATCAATCCTTTTTTAAGGGTTCACAAAGAAATAAGTAGACACGTAATATTTACAGCCGTTTCAAGCACCTTTAAAGTCAGTCAGTGAAAACTCCTTACATCTCCCCCAACCCCCCCCCCCCCCCCGATCAGCAACATATGTTCAGTAGTGCGAAAGCAATCAAGTGCCAAAATCAGTTTTTTTCCGTCTTGTATGCGTCAATCATCTGCTGAAGCAGGTTGTTTTTAATTCTTGCTGTTTCTATGAACTCCTGCATGTGAGCCGAGTTTTGCTCCGAAAATTGTTTCAGCCATGCAGGGGGCTCCGGTTCCTGACGTTTCCTCTTCCGCGAAGTCAGCTTTGGGGAATTGAACAACAGCTCCCTAGCCAACGCTGGGGGCCTTTGTCCCTCTACTGCCCCATGTCTGTCAGGTTGGGGATGGTTCTCTGCAACAGAGGACATTTTCTCACTAAAAATATCCATTGTCTGACTGAACAAGCAATTTAAGAAATATGGAATTTAGCCAAGGAGTCAGGATTCTAACAAATACTTTCATTTTTTTCATTTTCATTACTTTATTGTCCCATCACTGGGAAATTCAGGTCGCTTCCTCCCAGTGGAAAGCTAGCAGCAACGGAGTCGCGCTACCCAGGTGTCTGCGTGTTTAGGTGTATTCAGCCACCTGCACTTATGGCAGAATGACCAAGGTCTTTTACGTGCCATTGTGATGACACGGGGGTGGGACATGGCTTCCGTCTCTGGGTCTGCACATAAAGTTGACCCGTGTCCGTCCCGGCCCGAATTCGAACCTGCGACCTTTCGATCACAAGTCCAGTGCTCTACCAACTGAGCTACCGGGCCCCCTATAAACAATCAGACCTTGAAACCCCTGGTTTGTACATGAGTATTCACAACCAAATTCAGTATATTTTTAGAAAAATGAGTATACTCTAAACAGTATTCGTCACAAGTAAAATAAATTGAACAAAACATCTAACACAAATACAGTACTGCTTTCACTGATTACCGACAAAACCTGCAAACGTGTCAAAATCCTGGATCAGCTTTGGTATGTGGTCTGTGAAGAAAAGTCTAGGACTATTTGTCGCGGCATGTTTTATCCACCGACTGACTAGAAAATCAAGCGTACAAAATACAGTGAAATTGTATGGGTTCCCAGGTCCGTAGCAGGGCAGCAACATGGATGGAACTAGCCGATGAAGAACTTTGAAGCTTTCTGAAAAAGGAAGGTGTATTGAAATAAATTTGGGACAAACCTTGCATGGCAGGAACCCTCGGCAAACCTTCTGCTGGCTGGGTCGTCTCTGGTGAAACTGAAAGGGAACGCCCCTCTGACGGACTCCTAGTCACTGTCATAACAAACAAAATAAGTGTTCATATGTAATAAATCTGCCACCATTTATTCAAAGCAAAGGCTTATATTGAAAGTTCTACCTGGTTCACAATGATGGCGTATCACCTGTCAGACAGGACAACACATCATACATGATCAGTGATGCTATCAAAGACCACTCTTGAAACTTGCCCTCCTTTACTAAGTTTACAATCTGTATGAAATGATGTACAGTTACCTAATTGTTGATTCATGCAATACTAGTTCACACCAACACTCAATTCCTGGCGCATAAACGTTCCTTCTTGGACAACTAAAATGAAATAGACAAAAACTGCAAACATGTGTCAAAATACTGGATCACCTTTCGTAAGAGTCAGTGAAGAAAACATTTGTCGCAGTATGTTTTATCCACTGACTGTATTGTAGAAAATCAAGTGTACAAAATACAGTGAAATTGTATGGGTTCCCAGGTATGTGCAAGACAACAATATGGATGTCGCCAGCAGATGAAGAACTTTGAAGCTTTCTGAAAAAGGAAGGTGTATTGAAATAAATTTGGGACAAACCTTGCATGGCAGGAACCCTCGGCAAACCTTATGCTGGCTGGGTCGTCTCTGGTGAAACTGAAAGGGAACGCCCCTCTGACGGACTCCTCGTCACTGTCATAACAAACAAAATAAGTGTTCATATGTAATAAATCTGCCATCATTTTCCAAAGCAAAGGCTTATATTGAAAGTTCTACTTACTTAACAATAAGGATTATGATTTTTTGTTCTTTGCAAATATTTTCAAATATCAGTTATTCAGAACAAAAAAATCATAATTTCATTAAAACGAAAGCAATACCAAATCTGGAATTTCAGAAGCCACCTACTACATTGTTTATCAATACCACCAATTATTAATATCATTTGAAAACAAAATGCGTAGGAAATGTTGACACTTTTTAAAACCCATATCTGATTAGACAACAAATTTCTGCAAATACATTACAATTAATTCAGTTTATAATTCCATAAAAAGTATAAATTTAATTCGCACCGGTAAAAAATTTCATTAAGACAGGCAATTACAATTATTTGTGATTCTATAAGATGTTCAACGTTGACTTGGGTAGATGTGCCCCCTCAACGTTCCTCACTTTCACAATTAACAGCACCTTCACACGCCATTTTCTCGCCTTACTTCACACTCTAGATTGTGCGGCAGATAGAAAAGAAATATGCTGTCAAAAATTTAAAACTTCATTCAGTTTAAATCAATGTGTGATGAATCAAAGTGACACTAGCAAACTTTTGTAAATGTAGCAAAAATTAATGTCCTGCGCCGACTTACGCACATAATCAAAACATTTTTTTTAATTGGGATTAGCAATATTATTGCTAATCCCAGTTAATCTATTTTATCATCCGAATAATTTCAATAAAGGCTGATCTTCATATGCTGTTCAAGCACTGCTGGTTTGTCATCAGGGTTAAACCACACACAAAAAACTTCTCTAATATGAATGTGTTCAGTGAACAATCCAATAACTCACCTGTTATCCCGCCACCAGAACTTATCCGGACAGGAGGGTTGACGGCTGGGTTGCCAGCGTTGACGTCTTCCATCAAGTCATAGTAAGCCCAGGATGACCTGGATTGCCCCGTCTTTGAATTTTTGTCCTTGATGGTGCGGAATCTGTTTCAACACATTTGAGCATATCAAATAGTGTTTTGTGTACCTGAATATTTCTGGCTAATTTCTTTAATTTAAGATTCAAAGTTTGAATATCAACTAGGTGCTCTCTGTAATCAGTGGGAAACTTCATTCAAATAATCTACCAAATTTGATGGCAACCCCACTTTAACACCTTACTTGTAGTTGTACAGATTGGCCGGGGGGTAACACAGAAATTCACTTCCTCAAAGAGACCTTCAACTGAGCTCAGAGAGTACCCTGCTGCTTTTTTTGCATAAGAAATATTATGGTGAAAATAAAGGGGAAAGGGGAGGGGGTGGGGTCCTACTGTTGCATAAGCTTCAGCCATGTTACTTTTTGGAGACACAATAACTCATCCGATAACAACCCCTGTCATACACAGGGATGCAACCAACATAATAGTAATAAGTCTGTGTAATACATTTTATTTAAACGCTCACCTTGTATTCAAACTCCTCCATTTTTTATCACAGGCAAATCCGCTGTAGCTGTAACCACGACGGTTAACAGCTGTAGAAACCTTGGTCCATACTTGATTTTTCTTAAATGCATTGGATGAAAACAAGTGCTGGTGGCTTCTGACCTCCTCTATCAGCAGCAGGACTGCAGGCTGCGTCCAGCTGATCGGCATGGCTGAGAATAAAAATAAGAAGAACTGCAAGATATGCTCCGAAACAATGTATGTTGCAATAATTATCGGTTATAACTAAAAATGCATGATGAGATTGAGAATAAGACTTTAAAAATACAAAACTAGCCATGTTTATGTCTTCTCCTGGCAGTCCGGTCCCTGTGTGCAGTTTCAAACATGCTAATTGCTGTTATTTGTAATTAAAAGCATGTACTATGTACACAAAAACAAACTAAAAAACATCTTGCTATACAAAAAGAGAAAGAAAACAAGAACATGCAAAATACTGAAAAAGTCCGCGCTGAAAAAGCAAAGCATTGACTGTCAGTCAAAATTTTCATCCAGCTTACCTTCATCTAGGACTTGCAGGTCCCCCTCTCCATGATATGAAGGTCCAGGGACTGCCTCAAAAGAATGATGAGGTGGCGGGTCGACAGCTTGCGGCGGGCACTGGAGTGGCACGGCCTGGGTTTCTGTCTGGTATAGAACACGCTCCTGTACTGGCTGACCAGACGTCAAAGCCATGCCACCCTCTGCGATCTGCACCAGGTTTTGAGATGTAAGCGTGATGCCACGCCTACTGGCTTCTTGCGAAGCAAACTGCAGCGAGTAGAAATTCCCATCAAGTTCTGCAAAAATTACATTAAAAAACATTTATAATTTACTTCTTTTTTTTAACAATCATAATTTCACATTTATGTCAACTCCAAATACTTAATTAATCTTGAGCATAGGTTGAGGACAAGACATTTGTTTTCATTAACTGATACTGATAGTAACTCTACTCCCAATGTAAACACTCTCAGTTCAAACCCAGTGAAACCAACCGAGTGTCTGTTCCGTGCACCTCACAACATTCATGAACTCAAATGACTAAGTCTGGTATTAAATGTATGCATACATCACTCAATCAGGAAATGAACCACAACAGAGCAAGATCGGTATAATAAAGGCTTGAGGCTCATACACTGATACTGATAGCTATTAACAGTAACTGTTGTACAACGAAAGTCAATCACAACCAAACAATGTTACAAAAAGGAAGCCTTCGATGGCTTCATTTAGATAACTAAGATTGAATACAAAATGTTGATCCTTTCATTCTCCAATCAAATCAGTGCCAACAATGTTATTTTATTTTGAGAGGTTAACCCTAAAATATATAATCTCTTGAGATGTGAAGCTTAATCGGCTAGGATACTTGACATTCGTGAATAAAACTCGGCTAAAGGCCTACAAACTCACTCGTAGTCGTATTGAGATAATTGACCCGGATCGCAAACACGAAACTTTTGAAACAGGCGGGAACCACCCAAACTTGTGTAATCAGTCATAACATGAGAACCAGAACCCTAATCTAACCCTATCAGTATTAAACAACAGGCAATGTAATAACATTATAATATTAAACGATTGAGCATCCACACACACAAATATCGGTTACAATCACATTGTCATCCTTTCTCGGTCTTTTAACAGACTCACTCACTCAGACTCTCAGTAAAAAACTTGTACTAAAACTGACCGGTTCGCTTGTGGCGGTTTTTACCCCGCTAATCACAACTTTCACATTACAAATTCATCTTCATTAAACAAAGTCTAGCATTCCATAGTACTTACGGTTCTGCAGATGATGCCAAGTTCCAACAGGAACAGAAGAATTAAAGAAAGACCCATCGTCAAATGCAAATCCAAGCACAACCGACGCCATTTTGTCTCGCGAGGCAGACTGCCGCGAGCACCTACAGACTTGGATCGGCGAGCGACCGCGGGCACTTTTTCGCTCGGCTCTAAGAAACGGCTTTCTGTCATGCGCACTGCGAGCGACCCGTGGCAGCCCGCTCTGGGCAACTCGTCTCAGGATGACCTGGATTGCCCCGTCTTTGAATTTTTGTCCTTGATGGTGCGGAATCTGTTTCAACACATTTGAGCATATTAAATAGTGTTTTGTGTACCTGAATATTTCTGGCTAATTTCATTAATTTAAGATTCAAAGTTTGAATATCAACTAGGTGCTCTCTGTAATCAGTGGGAAACTTCATTCAAATAATCTACCAAATTTGATGGCAACCCCACTTTAACACCTTACTTGTAGTTGTACAGATTGGCCGGGGGGTAACACAGAAATTCACTTCCTCAAAGAGACCTTCAACTGAGCTCAGAGAGTACCCTGCTGCTTTTTTTGCATAAGAAATATTATGGTGAAAATAAAGGGGAAAGAGGAGGGGGTGGGGTCCTACTGTTGCATAAGCTTCAGCCATGTTACTTTTTGGAGACACAATAACTCATCCTAAAACAACCCCTGTCATACACAGGGATGCAACCAACATAATAGTTATAAGTCTGTGTAATACATATTATTTAAACGCTCACCTTGTATTCAAACTCCTCCATTTTTTATCACAGGCAAATCCGCTGTAGCTGTAACCACGACGGTTAACAGCTGTAGAAACCTTGGTCCATACTTGATTTTTCTTAAATGCATTGGATGAAAACAAGTGCTGGTGGCTTCTGACCTCCTCTATCAGCAGCAGGACTGCAGGCTGCGTCCAGCTGATCGGCATGGCTGAGAATAAAAATAATAAGAACTGCAAGATATGCTCCGAAACAATGTATGTTGCAATAATTATCGGTTATAACTAAAAATGCATGATGAGATTGAGAATAAGACTTTAAAAATACAAAACTAGCCATGTTTATGTCTTCTCCTGGCAGTCCGGTCCCTGTGTGCAGTTTCAAACATGCTAATTGCTGTTATTTGTAATTAAAAGCATGTACTATGTACACAAAAACAAACTAAAAAACATCTTGCTATACAAAAAGAGAAAGAAAACAAGAACATGCCAAATACTGAAAAAGTCCGCACTGAAAAAGCAAAACATTGACTGTCAGTCAAAATTTTCATCCAGCTTACCTTCATCTAGGACTTGCAGGCCCCCCTCTACATGATATGAAGGTCCAGGGACTGCCTCAAAAGAATGATGAGGTGGCGGGTCGACAGCTTGCGGCGGGCACTGGGGTGGCACGGCCTGGGTTTCTGTCTGGTATAGAACACGCTCCTGTACTGGCTGACCAGACGTCAAAGCCATGCCACCCTCTGCGATCTGCACCAGGTTTTGAGATGTAAGCGTGATGCCACGCCTACTGGCTTCTTGCGAAGCAAACTGCAGCGAGTAGAAATTCCCATCAAGTTCTGCAAAAATTACATAAAAAAACATTTATAATTTACTTCTTTTTTTTAACAATCATAATTTCACATTTATGTCAACTCCAAATACTTAATTAATCTTGAGCATAGGTTGAGGACAAGACATTTGTTTTCATTAACTGATACTGATAGTAACTCTACTCCCAATGTAAACACTCTCAGTTCAAACCCAGTGAAACCAACCGAGTGTCTGTTCCGTGCACCTCACAACATTCATGAACTCAAATGACTAAGTCTGGTATTAAATGTATGCATACATCACTCAATCAGGAAATGAACCACAACAGAGCAAGATCGGTATACTAAAGGCTTGAGGCTCATACACTGATAGCCCTTTACAGTTGTACAACGACAGTCAATCACAACCAAACAATGTTACAAAAAGGAAGCCTTCGATGGCTTCATTTAGATAACTAAGATTGAATACAAAATGTTGATCCTTTCATTCTCCAGTCAAATCAGTGCCAACAATGTTATTTTATTTTGAGAGGTTAACCCTAAAATATATAATCTCTTGAGATGTGAAGCTTAATCGGCTAGGATACTTAAAATTCGTGAATAAAACTCGGCTAAAGGCCTACAAACTCACTCGTAGTCGTATTGAGATAATTGACCCGGATCGCAAACACGAAACTTTTGAAACAGGCGGGAACCACCCAAACTTGTGTAATCAGTCATAACACGAGAACCAGAACCCTAAACTAATCTAACCCTATCAGTATTAAACAACAGGCAATGTAATAACATTATAATATTAAACGATTGAGCATCCACACTCACAAAATTCGGTTACAATCACATCGTCATCCTTTCTCGGTCTTTTAACAGACTCAGCAAAAAGTACTAAAACTGACCGGTTCGCTTGTGGCGGTTTTTACCCCGCTAATCACAACTTTAACACTTTCACATTACAAATTCATCTTCATTAAGCAAAGTCTAGCATTCCATAGTACTTACGGTTCTGCAGATGATGCCAAGTTCCAACAGGAACAGAAGAATTAAAGAAAGACCCATCGTCAAATGCAAATCCAAGCACAACCGACGCCATTAATTTTGTCTCGCGAGGCTTCAAAGTTCTTCATCGGCTTGTTCCATCCATGTTGCTGCCCTGCTACGGACCTGGGAACCCATACAATTTCACTGTATTTTGTACGCTTGATTTTCTAGTCAGTCGGTGGATAAAACATGCCGCGACAAATAGTGCTAGACTTTTCTTCACAGACCACATACCAAAGCTGATCCAGGATTTTGACACGTTTGCAGGTTTTGTCGGTAATCAGTGAAAGCAGTACTGTATTTGTGTTAGATGTTTTGTTCAATTTATTTTACTTGTGACGAATACTGTTTAGAGTATACTCATTTTTCAAAAAATGAGCACTGGACTTGTGATCGAAAGGTCGCATGTTCGAATTCGGGCCGGGCCGGACACGGGTCAACTTTATGTGCAGACCCAGAGACGGAAGCCATGTCCCACCCCCGTGTCATCACAATGGCACGTAAAAGACCTTGGTCATTCTGCCATAAGTGCAGGTGGCTGAATACACCTAAACACGCAGACACCTGGGTAGCGCGACTCCGTTGCTGCTAGCTTTCCACTGGGAGGAAGCGACCTGAATTTCCCAGTGATGGGACAATAAAGTAATGAAAATGAAAAAAATGAAAGTATTTGTTAGAATCCTGACTCCTTGGCTAAATTCCATATTTCTTAAATTGCTTGTTCAGTCAGACAATGGATATTTTTAGTGAGAAAATGTCCTCTGTTGCAGAGAACCATCCCCAACCTGACAGACATGGGGCAGTAGAGGGACAAAGGCCCCCAGCGTTGGCTAGGGAGCTGTTGTTCAATTCCCCAAAGCTGACTTCGCGGAAGAGGAAACGTCAGGAACCGGAGCCCCCTGCATGGCTGAAACAATTTTCGGAGCAAAACTCGGCTCACATGCAGGAGTTCATAGAAACAGCAAGAATTAAAAACAACCTGCTTCAGCAGATGATTGACGCATACAAGACGGAAAAAAACTGATTTTGGCACTTGATTGCTTTCGCACTACTGAACATATGTTGCTGATCGGGGGGGGGGGGGGGGGGTTGGGGGAGATGTAAGGAGTTTTCATTGACTGACTTTAAAGGTGCTTGAAACGGCTGTAAATATTACGTGTCTACTTATTTCTTTGTGAACCCTTAAAAAAGGATTGATTTTTGCACAGTTATTGCTTTCACACTACCGTACATATGGTAAGTGTTTCTAATGATTTTGCATTGACTGACTTAAAGGCGTTTGAAACGGCTGTAAATATTACGTGTCTCTTTATATCTTAGAGAACCCTTTAAGGGTATTTGTGCATGTTATTTCAACTAAGTCACCGTACGTATCACCATTTATTCTTGGGTAATAACCTTACTTTCACATGTTCGCGCGGTAAAAAATCCTTGACTGCATGTATCTCATGATGAATCAGGATACTTTGATGAGACAACCCTACTGCTGGCATGGCGAAGGAGACAGCCACAGCAGGATGGTCGAGTCAAAGTATCACAATTTATCCTCGGCTTATTACCTTACTTTCACATGTTCGCGCGGTAAAAAATCCCTGACTGCATGTATCTCCTGATGAATCAGGATACTTTGATGAGACAACCCTACTGCTGGCATGGCGAAGGAGACAGCCACAGCAGGATGGTCGAGTCAAAGTATCACAATTTATCCTCGGCTTATTACCTTACTTTCACATGTTCGCGCGGTAAAAAATCCCTGACTGCATGTATCTTATGATGAATCAGGATACTTTGATGAGACAACCCAACTGCTGGCATGGCGAAGGAGACAGCCACAGCAGGATGGTCGAGTCAAAGTATCACAATTTATCCTCGGCTTATTACCTTACTTTCACATGTTCGCGCGGTAAAAAATCCCTGACTGCATGTATCTCATGATGAATCAGGATACTTTGATGAGACAACCCTACTGCTGGCATGGCAAAGGAGACAGCCACAGCAGGTTGGTCGAGTCAAAGTATCACAATTTATCCTCGGCTTATTACCTTACTACCACATATTCGCGCGGTAAAAAATCCCTGACTGCATGTATCTCATGATGAATCAGGATACTTTGATGAGACAACCCTACTGCTGGCATGGCGAAGGAGACAGCCACAGCAGGTTGGTCGAGTCAAAGTATCACAATTTATCCTCGGCTTATTACCTTACTACCACATATTCGCGCGGTAAAAATCCCAAACGGAATGTATCTCTTGATGCATCAGGATACTTTGATGAGACAACCCTACTGCTGGCATGGCGAAGGAGACAGCCACAGCAGGATGGTCGAGTCAAAGTATCACAATTTATCCTCGGCTTATTACCTTACCACCACATATTTGAGCGGTAAAAATCCCAAACTGAATGTATCTCTTGATGCATCAGGATACTTTGATGAGACAACCCTACTGCTGGCATGGCGAAGGAGACAGCCACAGTAGGATGGTCGAGTCAAAGTATCACAATTTATCCTCGGCTTATTACCTTACGACCACATATTTCCGTCTGTACATATAATCTTACGATACATAATTTTTGTCGCGGATTAAAATCAATGCAATCACTGAATTCTTTTTGTATGTTCAGGTGACCAGAAAAGGGCTACTGGTACTATTTTTTGTCGCGTTTCATTATGTAAATGCGAGCACGACTTGTTTGATTAGCTAAATGTTCAAGTCAAATGTACTATCCAGTTGTGAAATTTCTGCCTAAAATGTATTACTTTTAAATAGGTTTTACATGTTGGATATTTGTTACCCACCAATATTTCATTATGATTATTAAGAGTGTACTTCTGCCTTTATTCATCTGCTATCCAGCTTTGAACAAAAACCCATCAATGTCATTCACTGCTTTGTCTCCAAGTCTTTAATATCTTGGATACTTGTTTTTTTTTTATGTCTATTTCAAAAATTTCGTTTGTTACAATTTTGACTGATATCAGTGAGCACATATTTTGTCATTTGTATTTTCTCGTGGCTTCTTGCAGCAAGTGTAATTATTAAAATCATCCATGAACAGTTGTTCATGTGTTTGTATTTAATTGTTCTGCATGCAAGTCAATATCGCTGTCAACAGCTTTTGCCTGTGTCAGTCTTCTCTCTCAAAACACATTTACACTGCACAAACACATAATGGAATGCAAGACATTTTATTGCCATTTTTAAATAAAAGGGTATCGCACACCATGGCAAGCTCAAATGTAGAGGCATAGACTGGCAAACAAAAAATATAGGCATTGATTTTTCCGATATCAGAAAATGCTCTGCAAATTGTTTTAAGTCAGACTAGGACGAACCGTACACACATTCATACAGCATAGACACAATTCTGATACAACTGTCAAGAACTAGAAAGGATAACTTCAGCAATTTAGAAGCCCAATACAAAATTACAATTGAGAACTTCAATAATCTTCTATATGAATGAAAAAAAAACCTCCCCATATCCACAACCATGCTCTGCAATTGGTTCAAAGTCAGACTACAAAAAAACAGTAACTGTACACACATTCACACAACAAAAACAAAATTCTGATTCAGTCAACAAGAAATGATAACTTCAACACACAAATTAAAAAGCATAATACATAGAATTAGAAATGAGAACTTCAGTAATATCTTAATGAATGAGAAAAGCAGCAACTACCCAGCTCTGCAATTTCTTCAAAGTCAGACAAACCACACACACAAATAATACACAATTCTGACACAGTCAACAAGTAAACATGATACCATGGCATATGTCCGTAAAGTTTGTTATCTACCCCTTTCCGTTTAAAAAGAAGTTCTCTTCAAACATACAAAAATGCCTCAGTTCTGAACATTCGGAACATGCATGGGCACACAGAAATACAGTGCCAATGCTGGTTTCATGATCACTCTTATTTACATCAGCAATTCTGCCACTGACATTCTCTTTTCTGCTGCTGTCAGGTTCACTGCCACATCCCCCTCCCCTTCTACCGCGGCAACATCCACTTCCACTTCCAGTTCAATGTCATCTTCAATGTCACCTTTCTCAAAATAATAAAGTTATGCAAAACACAACATGCAAAGATTATGAAAGGGATGTCTCGAACAGACACCATATCAAGTTTCTTGAGTCGGCGAAACTTGCCCTTGAGCAGCCCAATTGCCCTTTCCACCTGCACTCGGGTTGAGGAATGTAAATTGTTGTAATTCCTTTCCACTGGTGACAAATGGCCATTGTCACGGAATGGTACCAGCAGGTACTCTGTCTGCCCATAGGCAGAATCCCCAAGGAGGTGGAATCCTGCTGGAAGGCGCCCTTCCTCACTCTCCAGCTTTGCTTGTAGGTCAGATGTCCGAAAGACTCGGCTGTCATGCACGGACCCTGCATTGCCCGTGTCCACATCAGTAAAGAGCAAGTCAGCCGTACACACAACCTGCAGATGCATAGCCGGGAAACCTTTTCGGCAAATGTAAGCAGCTCGGTGTTCGTCTGTGGTGCCAGGGATTTCAATATAAGTACCATCAACAGCACCCACTATACCTGGAAATCCACGCAGCTCCTGAAAATCATTTGCAATTTTCTGCAGCTGTCCATGGGGAGGCCACGAAATCACATCGCCTCTGATGGCTGTCAAGGCTCGGCAAACAGACAGAACAATCCGGTGCAAAGAGCCTTTGTTAACACCAAACCGGTCAGCAACACTTCGAAAGGACTCCATGTTGCCGACAAGCCATATGGTTGCCAGCATCTTCTTCTCCACTGAAATGGATCTGGACGACTGGAGATGCGGACCAATCCACTCACAAAGTTCCTAAAACACACCCAAAAAATTCTGTATTATGTTATTTGCCTGTCCAAAAATATTCAGTGCAGAAATATATATTACAAACTATTTACCCCCCCCCCCCCCCCTTCCTAAAATAGAAATGTCAATGTTTTATTACTTGTATGCACTAAAAAGTTTGTTTTCAAGGAAACATAAATTTACTGACAAATATTGAGTTTTAAGGTTTCAATATGCTATATTTTCATCTTGAAGTTTCACATAAATATATTTCCCTTTTGATCTTTTAAGGCCGACAAATTTGTACTTCACTTCATGCCGCCATGTTGAACATACATTCTTGCAAACATGCTGACTGCACTTTACAAAAATAAATTTATAACACAATCAACTGCAAATTAGATCATATCAAAATTGCATAAGGCACATTAAATTTTTCAGTTACACAGGAATAGTCAATAGAAAGCCACTGCAAGGAAATGTGTTAAACAAACGCAATGAAAAAGTACTTACTTCGAATGTGTCCGGAAACATCCGAAAGTGTTGGTGGAACTGCCACGGCGTGTAGCGTGGCACAATCTCCTCCGCGTAATTTTGGACGTGAACCGAGGGATCCACCTCTTTGGGAGATTTAGTCACCGACGCAGCTATCATTGTCAACATTGCAACGTTCTGTCTGACGATTTCAGTGATTGAATCGTCTGCTAGCTCAAGAAGTACAACTTTTTGCATATCTCGCATCATTCGTGCCTTCTTCGTCGCCATCTTGGCTCGCTCGCCTCGTTCTGAGCCCGTTGCCTAGACCAATACAGAGCGACTTTGCTTTGAGCGAGCTCTCGTGACTCTGAGCAACGCATGGCTGGTCCTTGATCCTTTTCTAAACTTCCGGTGCGGCACGACGCGATAAGTTTTCTGCTTTTTTCTCAAAGTATACTCTGTTTTACACCCTGTAAGCCTTCGATGCAGTTGTAGACATATGTCAGGTAATACCTCACCAAGTTGTATGGTGTCTGAGGCTGTCGTTGTGGCACAAACTTGCAATGAAATCTTCGATCGGGAGGTAACGTCCCAGGTCTTCTTAGATTTGATGTGGTAATGTCCTTGATGTTTACCTTTCGGGAGCATTATCGTCCGTTTTCTATACATATTTTACAGTCTAACACATTCACGCATTAAGTCAGCTGCTCTTCCCACCTTTCTTATCAACAGAAGGTCCATGCTCCGTGCTCAGACGTCAGTAGTCACTCCATTCATTGTCCTATGTATTCATGGGTAACGTCCTTGTCTTTTTCGCCAAGCAAGGCACAAAAGATAACGTCCTTGTTCATTTTTGGCGGGAACAATTGCATTACTGTTTTGGCCAGTTACAGTTGATTGATCTGTTCTAAATTCCCAACAGCGTTGATCTGGAAAAGTGAAGATTGAATGCTGCTTATAACATACACATATTTAGAAGCGCGCCAATCTGGCTTTCCAAGTTCTTTGAACTTTGTGAGCCCTTCAGTTTTGAGTACCGCCATCTGCCGCAAGTCTCGTATTCGGCAGCTTATGATATTTACAGCCTGGTGAAGGTCTGAAGGTGATAGGTTGCTGTTTTCCAGTTTCTCTCTCAGCTCGTCCACTGTTTTGCTTTCAGTGTCCAATCTTAACTTGGTCTCTTTCAGTGTAGGCGTTTGTTCATTGTCGAAGAGATCCTCGTCTCCATGACTGTCACTCAAACACGAATTGATCTTCTTGGAATCAAACGAAATCTTCACAGTGCTGGTTGTTTGTGAGAGGGTTTCTATACACTGCTGCATAATCCCAGGGTTTGCCTCTCCGACATTCTGTGTTTCCAAGCATTTAAGTGACGGTACAATGAAATTTACCTTTGCCTCAGATGAGAGGCATCTACCTGAAGATTCAGCAGACCCTTCAACAACTTGACCTAATCCTTTTGGGCCACCCATAAATCTGAGAAGCTTCCCACCAAAAAGCTTGTAAGCTGTTTGCCAAAACGTTTTGGTCTGACTTGCGTATCTCATTGCACATGTTTCCTTTGTAGAATAGAAAGTCACAACATCTAGAAAGAGAAGGAGCGCAATATTATCCATTGGCAATATGCCATTTGCAATAATTTCGTGAAGGGTGATCCAGTGTGACAACAGACCTTGTTTTTTTAGACGGGCTGCAGCTGCAGCTGCAGCTGCAGCCCGTAGAAATTGTTTTTCTTCTTCTTCTTCTTCTTCTTCTTCTTCTTCTTCTTCTTCTTCTTCTTCTTTTTCTCTGGGTCCTGCGGTTTCATGTTTGAATAACTTGCTTACTAGCATTTGTTTTCCTGTAGCATGATCAATTGTTAACTGACGGAACTTGAGTGGTTTGTCAGAATGCGTTGACTCAAGGTGCTCTTTAGTGGCGCGGAGTGAGTCAAATTTAGCTTCACAGTGATAACACCTGAAGTCCATCAGCTGAAACAAGGAACAACGAATTCATAACAGAGAAATACTCATGCTATTGTGTATTGGAGGGGAAGGGGTATTCAGTTTGAATGCCACCCTTTGAACTGTTGGCTTCATGATGAAATGCGAAAACACCCCAAAACACGTTAGTAGACTTGAGGAAACACTTGTAGTACCCCTAGAAGCAATTCAACGCTTGAGAGATTTTAGAACACATATATCAACTGTTTACTGGCCAAAACAGTGTTGCAATTGTTCTTTCAAAAAGTGAACAAAGACGTTATCTTTTGTGCCTTGCTTGGCGAAAAAGACAAGGACGTTACCCATGAATACATAGGACAATGAATGGAGTGACTACTGACGTCTGAGCACGGAGCATGGACCTTCTGTTGATAAGAAAGGTGGGAAGAGCAGCTGACTTAATGCGTGAATGTGTTAGACTGTAAAATATGTATAGAAAACGGACGATAATGCTCCCGAAAGGTAAACATCAAGGACATTACCACATCAAATCTAAGAAGACCTGGGACGTTACCTCCCGATCAAAGATTTCATTGCAAGTTTGTGCCACAACGACAGCCTCATACACCATACAACTTGGTGAGGTATTACCTGACATATGTCTACAACTGCATCGAAGGCTTACAGGGTGTAAAACAGAGTATACTTTGAGAAAAAAGCAGAAAACTTACCGCGTCGTGCCGCACCGGAAGTTTAGAAAAGGATCAAGGACCAGAACTCCAGTACCATAGTTAACAGGGTGTGGAAGGGTTTGAAAGCAGAGTGCAAACATCGGCTATTTCCGAGTGCAGAAGCGATGATTTACAGTCAGGGGTACAAACATGAAGTTAGCGCAAAGAATCAGTACCACGATTATGTGTTTTATATCAAATTACCCACTTGATATACATTTTGTTCTAATGCTCCTTAGAATGTAGAAACAATTCCCACTGGTATAGCAAAACATCGGGGCAAACTGAATGATTAAATTTAGTTTGATGTTTATCGAAACTAACAGTTACTTTCCCTTTCGTGTAAACCATCTGGTAAAAGTCTTCAGATTAGTTTTACATGAGGTAAGAACACCTTTTCACTTGGACCTGTGTACCAACAATCAGCGGCCTGGCTACTTACTGTAGACAGTTGGATTTTGTTGTTTACTAAATCAATTTTGCAGATTGCTACTGGTTGTCCTCCAGAAAAAAAAAACAAATCTGTACAGAGAGTAGCACCAAGGCTGTTTATTTTCCTTATATGTTTTCAAGTGGAGGCATGCTCTTCCATCATGTTCAAAGTTTGAACTGACCCGTGGTTGTACACACGGTCCTTCACACGAGACGGAATACATTTATGTTTTAGCAACCATTTATCGAAAGGCAAGATAAAAGTCAGTTGAATGATCATGATCGACGAACACGAGATATTTCGCAGTTTTTTTTAAGTGGCACTGCCACTTAAAATATTGAACGTTAACTGTCGTTCGTAATTTTTGGTCCATTTCGAAACCTGAACAAGTGCTCCCGGAACCCATAATGATTTCATCCAGAAACGAGAACTGTCAAAAGCGTATGATAGCTGAAGTGCAGAACAGTGTGTCGAGTGTGGGATTCAAGGCACTCATGAAAACATTTCCAAAGATTCCGATGAAAAGAGCGTATTATATTAATTTTCAAGATGTATTCCCTACAGAGGTCACCTTGTGACAATGCAAGAACAAGCAAGGGACACGGATGCAGAGGGTGGTGGATGAGGGGCGAGGTGGGGGTGGGGGCAGGCAAAATTATGACGCTGTGACAATACCACGCTAAACTTAGACTAAGTTTGGGTCTTGGGTTTTTCTCAGAAATGGCTGACGCCCTCAAAAACGACACGCTGTAACGTGACACGACAACGAAGGAAACGGCGCACGCTTGCGAGGCCTACATTAATTTTTTAGGATCTGATCTGAGTCGACCAAATACTGCCACATTGTATTAGGACGTTGCAAAGACGAGGAAGTCTTCCAGTTTGAAGGCGACTCCCAAGACCTCTGCTTCACTTCTCGTCATTGTTTAATAAGGAAAGGCATCTTGTGTACCAACAACTATGTGAGTGATTTTTAATATTTAATCTTGCAACAGCCTTCCGTTTCAACTTATTATCATGAAACAGTTGTCTGTTACAATTTTTTGGGTTCGTTTATCTTTTTCTTTGCGTGTATTAATGTTTATGTTATTGTTTTTTTTCACTGCCTTTTGACTTCTATTTTCGTTCTTACAAATGCTACGAGTACAATGATTTTGGTTATTTGTTCTTGCCTTTACTCTTGTTCGTATTTGCAGTCTTGACATGCGGCTAACGGGAGGACGTCAGCCAGGCGTCAGCCAAAATTAACTTCAGACTGAATGTTTCTCCGCATATTTCAAGGGGTACAATTATCTTGAGGGAGAAATGCATGTCAAGATCTTGCAACTGAAGCAGATTTGTGATGTAATTCGATCGATTTTACCCCAAATTCGATTTTTTCGAAAAGTCAGAAAACGCACCGAGCGGTTACGTCCCTTGAATAAGAAAAATATTTTGCGTTGAACTTGAAGCTGATTTCAAAGTCAAAATACCATTTCTCATCACAAATAAGAGCCCAAAGGGGGAATAGTCAGTATTAAGTTTGTGTGAGATAAACAAACCCGGCTGACGTCCTCCCTACAGCTGCAAGTGCAGTCTTGCGGTCACCCTGAATCTTGCATGTGGTCTGTGTTTCTTTTCGTTTTGGTTTAAGCGTTATTCAGTTTGATATGCACAATCGTTTAACAAAAACAAATAACAAGCAGACTACTTATGAACACGTTCTAAAAATAATAAGCAATGCACCTCCACGATTACAACATGGCGTGTTGTTCTTGTTGCTGTTGTGTCACGTGCCAGCGTCTCTGCAGACTGTTGTTCTTGTTGTTCTCCGTTTATCGCAGTTTACGTACTTTTCTCGCCCTTTCGATAATTTGTTTCCATTTTCCTCGGTTTTATTTTTGTGTGAGAAGCTGCTTCAGTCTTTGCAAGCGACAATTTTGTTGTTGTTGGCGTTGTTCCTGTTGTTAATGTTTTTACTACACATTACAAAATCATATCTCTTGTTCCTTTGTGAATGGAGAGAGAGAGAGAGAGAGAGAGAGAGAGAGAGAGAGAGAGAGAGAGAGAGAGAGAGAGAGAGAGAGAGAGAGAGAGAGA
>NC_090246.1:61876621-61886621 GCF_037325665.1 Littorina saxatilis | reverse complement strand
GCGCTTCTTTTTGAAAAAAGAGTGTTCCAATAGATTCTTCAACGAATATATTCAAATACACAAATATACACACACCTATTGTAGTCACTGTCTTATACGATGGACTAAAAAAACCGATCTAACAACTAAGCTTTACGCGGTGATAAAACCCGTCGTATTGTTGCTTCATTAAATTCTTCACAAACGTTACAAGAGAAGCTGTATATCTCGATGGCAGCTGTAAATATGATGGAGTCATGGGGGGAGCGGATGAATCTGGGACAGCTGTTTGTGTCAATGTTTATTTATTCATTTATTACAGTTTGTCGTTGTGGAAAGGACACTATGTGACATCATCAATAAATATATCATATGAAAGCTGTTTTGCAGGTGAAATCGTAGTTTTCAATTACCCCCCCCCCCTATCGTCATCCACCACCACCCCCACCCCCACCCCCACCCCCCAACACCAACGGTTTTCCACCTGATCAGAAACCTGTCAGTCAGCGTGGGGTGGGCTTAGTCTTGGGAGGCTCTCTGCCAGATCAGCGGCCTTATTGTTGACATGTTTAGCTACGTTGTAGTATTTCTGTCAATTCATTCCTTTCGTGTTATCAGCTAGGAATGTAGCGTCTCATCCACACACCTTTACAAATGTATGCTTTGAGTCAAAAATACACAGTACACTGGAGTACATAATTATTGTCATTGACAGTCCTTTGGAGCAGTATAATTCCAAGTAGGTATTTCAATACTGGGCTCTGGCTGCTGTCCAAATTCTTGCAGGGTCTTTGACGGAACGGTTTTCCCGGAAACATAGTGACGTGTGTGTGTGTGTGTGTGTGTGTGTGTGTGTGTGTGTGTGTGTGCGTGTGTGTGTGTGTGCTTGCGTGTGTGTGTGTGTGTGTGTGTGTGTGTGTGTGTGTGTGTGCGTGTGTGTGTGTGTGTGTGTGTGTGTGTGTGCTTGCGTGTGTGTGCGTGTGTGTGTGTGTGTGCGTGTGTGTGTGTGTGTGTTATTAGAAGACTGCCAAATTTTTGTTTGAAAAATCGCGCGATGGCTATTTGACATTGAAAAAACCCCACGAAAGATGACATTTATGTGACAACTCAGGAATTTTTCGCAATGTTCTTTCCGGGTCCCCCTAAATGCAGCCACCGAGTTAGATGATAGGATCTGATAATCCGGAAATTGCACCAAACTGAACAATGGAGGTACTTCCCGAAAGTTAGCACTTTGGAAATAAGTGTCACAGCCGGATACATCATTAGTTTGAGCATTTTTCTGAGAATTTTTCCGGGCCCCCCTCAGTGCAGTACCAAGTTTGAGCGCAATCTGAGAACGCTAGAGAAGGTGTAGATCATAGGATATGTGACCCTCCACCACGGAATGAGTCGCATGTCACCTTTTCATGATTTTCATATTTTTACATTTTCTTAAAGAGTTTTTTTTATTCTCTATCCAGTGGTAAAAACCGTTTTAGAAAAAAGTGAACACTTTTCGAGTTATAAGCCTGTGACTATGGTGACCCTCACACTGTTACTAGACACCCCCCGGACTTATATTATGCCTAGCGCAGAACCGCGTGAGGTGACATGCGACTCATTTCGTGGTGGAGGGTCACATATGATAATCAGGGGAATGCGACGAACTGAACAGTGGAGTTACTTCCCGTGGACCATGACTAACCTATGACTATATTAAAGTATACTTTTTGAGAAAAAAATGGGACAAAGCTGGATAATGACATTAATGTGAGCTGTGTTTTATTAGTGCAGCCACCAATTTTAATCGCCATCATGTGAGCAGACAGACAGACAGACAGACAAACAGACAGACAGATAGCTAGACAGACAGACAGACAGACAGACAGTCAGACAGACAGACAGACAGACAGACAGACAGACAGACAGACAGACAGACAGACAGACAGACAGACAGATAAACAAAGACACAGGCACTTTTAGTTTATTTGTATAGATTGAACAAACGAACGAGTACTAGCGCACATTTGCATGCTCCAGTCCAACATAAATTGAGAAAAATCATATACATCCTGACGTTTTGTACCTCAGCTTAAGAATTCGTGTCAGTGTTACTTTATTCAAGCCTTATATTCTGCTCTAGACGGCATTTGACTTGGCTCTCTGGCACTTTTTTTCAACTGAACATTTCTTTAACAAGGGTCACGTGACATCCGCTCAACAAAGCGCGCTACACGTGACAAATGATTCCAATTACAAAATCAACAAATTTAGAAAAGGCAACATTCAGAGCAGGCACAAAAGACTTTATAAACAGGAAGAAAGTCTTATTATGAATCTGCTAATAACAGGTTATTTAGTAAGTCTATCTTGCGTAATTCTTTTGCTAGGTCATACTAACTCTCCAAATTATTTAGCTCTTTTGTTTCTGGTCCAAAAAATGTTATCTTCAGTCACCAAGGCAAAAACGTTGTCAAACTCGTAGATAGATACTTACATGAACGGTGTCATAAACGAGATTCAATCCTCATTGTCATTTCTTTTAATTTTGCTGTGCTCCTCTTGATTACTTTCCACTCCATCATCTTCAGCACTTGCTTCACGCACCCGAAACGCGATCTGGGCCACGTAGGTAGCAGACAATACGTTAGAATTGAACACGTAAACTGGGCCTAGTAGGTCGCAGAACATACTTTAAAATTGAACTCGTGAACTGAGCCACGTAGGTAGCAGAAAATACTTTAAAATTGAACACGTGAACTGGGCCACGTAGGTACAGCAGAAAACACTCTAAACTTTAACACGTGAACTGGGCCACGTAGGCAGCAGAAAATACTTTACAATTGAACACGTAGGAAGCAGAACATACTCTAAAATTTAACACATGAACTGGGCAACGTAGGTATAGCAGAAAATACTTTAAAATTTAACACGTGTCAGTGAAACTCTAACCTGCACACCTACTGTGTATCTGTCTCAGGGATTGGACCCGCACACCGGACTTTGACCTGGGCGTGTTCTCTCAGTTCTCGCTGTTCGACGCCTATGGACAGGATGCTGCCAGCATGCTGACCGCTAACTTCACCTTCCTGTGTCTGCTGGTGGTCGCTGGCTTCCTCTCGGCCATCCAGCTGGTAGGGGAGCCCATTGAGTGCTGGTGTCCTGCCGAGACTTCGGACGCCATGTGTAATTACACTAAGAGCTTTTGCTGGGTCTCCAAGCAGTATGTCATTGACTATGTGAGTACTCGCTGTACATATCTTCAACAGTCCTCAT
The DNA here is from genome assembly GCF_037325665.1 of Littorina saxatilis. Classification (NCBI taxonomy): domain Eukaryota; kingdom Metazoa; phylum Mollusca; class Gastropoda; order Littorinimorpha; family Littorinidae; genus Littorina; species Littorina saxatilis. The sequence goes on along the minus strand of NC_090246.1, from coordinate 61,883,384 downwards.
CCACGATGTGTGTTTTTTCTCATGAAGCGTATTATGTTTCATTCAACCCAATCCTTACTAAAGTTTTGATTTATTGAAAACTATAATTGTAGTGCTACGAGTAGTGATAGCGGGACGGAACACAAATGACACGGAGGGCAAATAACAAGTAGCGCAAATGACACTAGGTAAAAACCCGTTTCCATCTAGCAGATGCTCATAGCTTTCACAAAAATGGTTTGACCTGTACTGTATATATAACTCTTTTTCCTCTGCACCACTCCACACAATGAAGGCTGGAAAACCTTTTAAAACTTAAAAAAAGCTTATTTAAACAATACAATAAAAAGTCCAAAATGTTCCATTGTTGTGTTGTAACTATAGACGCTTGGTCTGTGCACCTTGAAGAAGGCCTGCGGGCCAAAAATTTGGATTTAAAAAGAGGCGACATTCTGGCTTGGTTTTGGACTTTTTATTGTATTGTTTATATATATATATATTATACATGTACAACAGATCTTTCTAATAATGAAAACTCTTTTTTTATTTTATAGGACGACCCAATACCAATGGATTCGCAAATGAGATACGATTCTTCGAAACGAGAGTTAGCATTCTATCCGCTGGTTCCCTTCATACTGCTCAGCCTGGCCTGTGTACTGAAAATACCCAACTTCCTCTGGAACGCCTTCATGGTGAGTCCAGCATTACTGGTTGCTTGAATGGATGGAAGAAACGGGATAATACTGTATGAATGGTGTGAGGTTATATTGGATGACATGAATAATAGAATATAAGACGTTGTCATACTTATCGCAATCAAGTAAGGAAGAGAAATAACTGATCTTAAGATATGAAATCTTCTTCTTCTTCTTTTTCGTTCATGGGCTGAAATTCCCACGTTCACTCATGCACGAGTGGGTTTTGACGTTTTTGACCATTTTGAGCACAAGTGGGTTTTTACGTGTATGAACGTTTTTATCCCGTCATTCATGCAGCCATACGCCGCTTTCGGGGGAATATGAAATCGATACTATTTTTAAGGATGGATGAAGCTTGTTCATTTGGATGCTTCTTGTTCTGTCGGGTGCCTGAAAACTGGTTCCGCGTGGCCCTTAGTCATGTATTAAGAGCGCAATTATTTCCCCTTGATATTTGACCCTGATGTAATGATGGATAATGGGATAAATTCATGGATGTATGGATAGCTGGATAGATGGATTGATTATGAAGGGATGGATGGATTGGTGGACAGAAAGGTTCATGTTGAATGGGTGGGTCTATATTCAGCTATTGTATAACATTTCAAATAATTATGTTTTTGAAAAAGTAGACATGGCTGAAAAAATGGAAGCGGCATTAGAAACCTTATGTCTGTGCGGAGTGGATGATGGATGGATTCGTGGAAGCTGTGGGGTGTTTATGAAGAGATGAATAGATGTGTTCATTTTGTCTTTTTACATTTAGTCAAGTTTTGACTAAATGTTTTAATGTAGAGGGGGAATCGAGACGAGGGTCGTGGTGTATGTGCGTGCGTGCGTGTGTGTGTGTGTGTGTGTGTGTGTGTGTGTGTGTGTGTGTGTGTGTGTCTGTCTGTGTGTGTGTGTAGAGCGATTCAGACTAAACTACTGGAGCGATCTTTATGAAATTTGACATGAGAGTTCCTGGGTATGAAATCCCCAGACGTTTTTTTCATTTTTTTGATAAATGTCTTTTATGACGTCATATCCGGCTTTTCGCACTTGTTCTTTTCTTATTTCGATCTTTTTAATAATTAATCTAAAACGCAAAAAGGAATGTAGATACTTGTGAGCAAGTGAAATTGACATTGAAAAAGTGCTTTAGTTTTTGTTTTGTTTTCTATTTGTGCTCTTGTTAGATACTTTGAATCCTCGAGTATTTCTCTACAGTGTTCACCACAGTGTTGTTCTCTCTCCCATTTCCCACAGGATACAGAAGGGCTGAACATTCCCAAGGCGGTAAAATTGGGCCTTAACCCAGAACAAAACGGCAATCAGGCCGAAATGGCAGTCGCTTTCGAGATATCCTTCCCTCTAGACAAAGGCAAGCAGTTGCACAGAGGTAGGATGAGGAGGTTCGTCACCAGCAGACTAGAGTCGGTGCAGAAGCTCGTCGCTGCTCTCGGCTGTTTCCCGCTGGGTTCGGGTTTAGGGGCGTATCAGACGGGGCTGTTCATGTTCACCCGCCTGCTGGCTCTCGGCCTGTGCGTGGCGGCGTTCCCTGGGGTGGGCTACGCCCTGGGCACCAACTTTTCCCTGTGGGGCTGGGAGCTGGGTCGCTGGCTCGTGACGGACACCACCGAGTTCTGGGATACCTACGTCTTCCCCCGCGAGACGCTGTGCGACTTCAAAGTGCGACAGATGTCTAACGTCCAGGACTTTACGGTGCAATGTGTCTTGCCCATCAACATGTGGAGCGAGAAGGTCTTCTTGGCTCTCTGGTTCTGGCTGGTGCTGCTCGTCCTGGCCAACGCCTACAGCTACCAGTACTGGTTCCGCAAGCTCATCTTCTCCTCCAACCGCAGGCACCTCGCGTCCAAGCACCTGCGAATTATCAACGCTGAACAAGGGACGAAACCACGGAAAGAGGTGACGACGTTTGCGCTCAACTACCTCAACCATGACAGTATTCTCGTGCTGAAGATGCTGGAAGTCTGTGTGGGCGACCAGTTTGCTAACGGGGTGGTGAAAAGGCTGTGGACAGAATTCAAGAAGCTTTCTAACAAATATGACAAGCCTCCGGCGCGTAATCTTTCTATGCCGGTAGAGGAAATGGAAAAGTCCTTGGACAGTCTGAACAGTGCAGCTGCTCTCCACTAAACTCCGCATCTTTTGTGTTTGGTTTTCATTCATTTCGCAGAGAGCTTGCAAACTTCCGGGCCATTTTGCTTTCAGTGCAGCTTGCAACACTGACAGACTCTGGGTGAGTGTTCAGTGAGAACAGGAGCAGAACATCATTATTGCCATGAGTTCTCCATAATCATACAGATTGAGTGTGTGGGACAGATTGCCCTCCTACGTTTTTTTTGTAAGGGTAGGACAAGACTAGATGGGCCCGGCAGTAAGGTTACGGAAGTTTAAAACATAATATAACTCATACACGTATACAATTAAGACATTTGACTTCAAAATTAGAATGTGTATTTTAATTGTGTTCAAGGAAATCGACATACCGGTGGAAACAATGGCTGTCACATTTGTCAAAAATGTGACAGATTGTTTGTGAATATTTTGCATGGACTCCGAATGTTTTTTTTAAATTGTTTTTTTTTAACCTTTTTCATTAATACATGTTGCCTTGACAGTATATCTGTGCTCTGATTCATCAAACGCAATCTCAATAAGAATAGCAATGTGGATTTTGCATAAGATTAAAACAAGCCTGAATCAGAGGATATTTTTGTAAGAGGCATGTGCACAGAGCTTGAGGATAGTCGTTTGTATCCGACACAATTATACAATTGGTGAAAACTCTGCTATTCTCAGCGGGAAGCAGCCGGACTATTGGTGTAAATACAAGACAAATGTTGATCGCATGGGAAAGCTTGGATGATGGTAATGCTGATAATGTGAAATACCATCCACCTCCTTATCATCTTCATCAACATCAATGTCGTCGTCACACACACACACACACCCCCCCACACACACACACGCACACACGCAAACACACACACACGCACACACACACACACACACACAACCCACACACACACACGCACACACGCACACTCGCACACACACACACACACACACACACACACACACACACACGCACACACACACACACACAGAGTAACCACCATTAAGACCATGTACATTTTTGTTGAAATCGCATGTCGTTAACCAGGAAGTTCTGTGATAGATACATATTAGAAATGGTTATTCCCGCTGTTAGTATAAATGTTGTCTTTCTTGATAACAGTGATACAACCCTGTGATTGTTTTGTTGACCACTTATACTTTTAAGCAACTGCGAACAAAAAATCCTGCGCAGTGTTCTGGTTTTTAGCATTAAACGTGCAGATCTTCCTTCCCATGTGAACCACCTTGTAAATCAACATAGATCCGTCCAGCGTTTCAAGTGGGATAAGAGCATACCTCCACTTGGACATATAGGCAAACATTAAGAGCCTGGCTGTTTACTGCGCAGAGTGGAATATCTTTGCTGACATTATTTTACAGATTGGCAAAGCTGTCAGTTACAAAATTAATTCAGCAAACTATAGCTAAATAAATGAATAGATGAATAAATAAATAAATATATAGATAAATGAATAAATAAATAAATGAACCAAATAAAAAATAAAGAACATATTTTTTTTAATTTTTTTTAACATTAATTTGGTTTAACAAAAATTGCACTTGACACAAAAAGTAGCCAGTGTGTCGGTGTTTACTATGTGTCCAAGGCAAAGGATGCTCTTGTTTCTCATGCAAAACGCCCGATTTTTACCAGATAATACGCAGATTTACAAGACGTTTCACTGGGGAAGAAGATATCCATGCTGCACCATCATTATTGCTTTGTCTCGTTAAACACCAAATAAAGAAAGAAAGAAAGAAAGAAAGATTGCTTTGTCTAGTCCTCAGATGGTATTGTTTGGTAGGATTTCAGTTAATCAAATAGTCTTATCATTTGAACTACTGGCACGGTTGGCCTAGTGGTAAGGCGTCCGCCCCGTGATCGGGAGGTCGTGGGTTCGAACCCCGGCCGGGTCATACCTAAGACTTTAAAATTGGCAATCTAGTGGCTGCTCCGCCTGGCGTCTGGCATTATGGGGTTAGTGCTAGGACTGGTTGGTCCGGTGTCAGAATAATGTGACTGGGTGAGACATGAAGCCTGTGCTGCGACTTCTGTCTTGTGTGTGGCGCACGTTGTATGTCAAAGCAGCACCGCCCTGATATGGCCCTTCGTGGTCGGCTGGGCGTTAAGCAAACAAACAAACAAAAAATTTGAACTAGACACTGTTTTGTGTCTTATCTTTAATCTGTCGGCATTTTATTGTTTTTCTTTCTTTATTCTTATTATTGTTTTTTTATTTTTAGGAAGGATAAGTCGATACCTATAATAATAGGCAAAGACAATGGTGTCAACAGTTACAGACTGATGTTTGATATCAGAAATGTTTCTGTGTCACAGTCAGATACAACGTACCTATAACTATGTCTGCAACGACAATCTGCAATAAATAATTTTTCACAGAGAACGAAGGGAAGAAATAAGGAAGGACAGGAAGGGATAGGTGGATAAAATACTGGAACACCACCTTCAGCGGCACAAACCATAGTGCTAACCCATCTCTAGCCAAGCGTGCACGCATACGTAGAAAATTCCATAGTTATTTTGGCAAAGTATCTTCAACTTATGATCGGAACATGAGCTTTTGAGACGTGGCATGATTGAAGATTGTATATTGTACACGTAGATATTAAAGTATGGTATTACGGAAGTGGTGTTAAGATCGTTTTGGAATCTCTAATGGCTTATAAATACAATTTGAATCATTGCCAGTGTTGGACATTAATTGTCCATGTTTGAGTCAGCCGTAAGTATACAATTATCCGCGCTGCGTCTACTCACAGCTGTACTTGGTAAGTTATGCCGTGGTCTACTCATAAAGAAACGATGACATGTTTTTGCCAAGTAAGTCTGAGTGACGATTTACACAATTGTTACCCCCACTCTTTCTCCCTTATCGGGTTTGCTTCCCCAACATCGACCTATTCATATAAACGGTGTCTCTCTTATAAAAGACGTGTCGTCACAGGGGGTTATCTAAGGTGTAGAAACTATTTATATTTTTTGAAAATGATACTCCTTTTTGGAGTACTTATAAAAATAAAAATAAACGGTTTAACGAGAGTATTATTAAGAGAGTTTTGAAAATGGTTGAAATACTGCCTGGGACTGTACTGAAGGCCTCTTGGTGAAAGTACTCTCCAGTAATGAAGTCAAATCTTTGATTACACTAAGGAAAGGCCAAATTAAAACATTACTGGTTGATTATTTCCACACTATTAGTATTTCCTATCTGTATTGAAAAACAAATAGAATGACAACATTCAGGGTCACATTCTGCCGTTCAATTTAGCCATTTTGTTCATTTCTTAAAACTGTAAACGTCTGAAGAGTAGTTAACCGGCGTTACCGAACTATTATTTTTCAATTGAACATTGCATAAATGACATATTCAATTTGGAGACAAAGTTGAGTCAATGTCCATGCGAGAAATGTGTTCGTCGTTAAAAAGAAGTTCAAACACCCATCATAACTTAAAAAGGAGAGAAAAAATACACTACGTACAGAAAAACGCCTTTTGTGTGGTGTTGGATGAAAGGCGCAACTAAGCTAAGCTTTCAAAACCTACAGAGAATAACACGAGAACTGAATAGTAGAGTACGGTGCAAGCAGTGCACAACCGGCAAGCCTGGGCACGCTATTTGTTTATTTGCAAGTGCAAGTACTCTGGAAATAAATGTTACGACTTGTGCTCAACACACCCGCCCCCAAACTAAACAACAACAAAAGTACGAAATGACATAGGTTGGTTTTGAGTAACATTGTTAAAAAAAAACCACCCAAAAACAGTAAGTAGGCAGGCTCAATGAAATTAAAACCTTTTTCTTAATTTTAATTTTTTTCTTCTTCCAAAACTTAGCCCATTCTGCAAAAATAAATGACCCTTCTCTACTTTTCGCTGATGTGTTGCTTGTTTTTGTGTTTTGACAGTTGGAAAACGTAATAGGGTTAGCATCATAAA
>NC_090246.1:61861621-61874121 GCF_037325665.1 Littorina saxatilis | reverse complement strand
CTTGTTTTTAATCCAAATATAACATATTTATATGTTTTTGGAATCAGAACATGATGGAGAATAAAATAAAAGTAATTTTGGATCGTTTAATAAAAAAATAATTTTAATTACAATTTTCAGATTTGTAATGACCAAAGTCATTAATTAATTTTTAAGCCTCCATGCTGAAATGCAATACCGAAGTCCGGCCTTTGTCGAAGATTGCTCAGCAAAAATTTCAATCAATTTGATTGAAAAATGAAGATGTGACAGTGCCGCCTCAACTTTTACAAAAAGCCGGATATGACGTCATAAAAGACATTTATCAAAAAAATGAAAAAATATCTGGGGATTTCATACCCAGGAACTCTCATGTAAAATTTCATAAAGATCGGTCCAGTAGTTTAGTCTGAATCGCTCTACACATACACACGCACAGACACACAGACACACAGACACACACACACACACACACACACACACACACACACACACACACACACACACACACACACACACACACACACACACACACATATATATACACCACGACCCTCGTCTGGATTCCCCCGCTATGTTAAAACATTTAGTCAAAACTTGACTAAATGTAAAAAGAGCGCGCGCGAGAGAGAGAGAGAGAGAGAGAGAGAGAGAGAGAGAGAGAGAGAGAGAGAGAGAGAGAGAGAGAGAGAGAGAGAGAGAGAGAGATGATGATGATGATGATGATGGAACTTTATTTTTCAAGGATAGAGGTTTAAGGCGACGCCTTTTCTTACAACCGGTCCTTACTTCTAATACAAATAAATACTAATAAAGAGAGAGAGAGAGAGAGAGAGAGAGAGAGAGAGAGAGAGAGAGAGAGAGAGAGAGAGAGAGAGAGAGAGAGTCATCAAAGACATTTATCAAAAAAATGAAAAAAAACGTTCGGGGATTTCATACCCAGGAACTCTCATGTCAAATTTCATAAAGATCGGTCCAGTAGTTTAGTCTGAATCGCTCTACACACACACACACGCACGCACACACACACGCACATACACCACGACCCTCGTTTCGATTCCCCCTCGATGTTAAAATGTTTAGTCAAAACTTGACTAAATATAAAAAGAAGAAAAACTCACAGAGACGTCAAGACCTGTCAGCCCTTTCATCCAGCAGTAATAATTGGCGAAATGGCAATTTGCTTCAGGGTAAACCGCCGGACACTGACACTTTATGGGCTCCAAGAACATCGGAAAGATGCTAGGTAGTAAGACCATCCCCACAAAGAGCCCAATGGTGATGAAGGCTGTGGCCATGCTGGATATTTTCTTTTATTGAATTGTTTATAACATACTTATCTGATCTGCAAGGGATAGTCAAACATATCATTTTGAGTACAAATCCTTCAAGACAACATTTGTTTATGACATCCTAACTTGTACTGCACAGGTACCACCCTGAACGTTTACCTGGAAGTTACTTGCTTCCTCGTGAAAACGTACATATAGTCCACCACACATTTGCCTAGCATTGTACATGAGTATGCTTTCTTTGGAGAGTGAAAATATTTAGCTGAATTAATTTTGCAGATTGACTCCTGTGTCATCGTCACAAAAATCCGATCTGCACAAGATCATTAAGAAGCAGCCAGACCGTCGATGTCTGGTGTGTGTCAAAACGATAGTCTGGGCAGACCTCTTGCAAGCCGATATAAACGGGAAAAGAGAGAAAAAATTGCCTTTAAATCACCCAAGCACCTATTTCGATTTTTTTAACATTTTTGTTCGGCTTTTAATTTATGCACTTCACGCATTATTAATTATCTACAGCTTTTGTTATCATTCTGACCCTCAGATTGTTTCTTTGTGTACGTCTGTGCAGAAATCCAGTATCAGCTCAAATAAAAGCAATGCTAAGATTTACCTGGCTCGCCACTGACGAAATAAATCTTCAACTCGTTTTGAATGTGAAGCTTTATCTCATGCTTTTAGTCTACATGTATGTGTTACATGTATAACTTTCAAAAGACATATTGGACTTCATTCAAATCCACATAAAATGTGCATTGTATATCGTTTGGCGCACACACTTTCATACACGCTACAAAAAAGCAGTCTATTCATCGGCATGTTTTCGCAACACATTCTAGGACCTTTGAACCACTTGCAGTGTCAATCTAACAGAATGCATTCCATTTCTGGCACCACGCAGCGATTTGTTCTGATCTTGTTGTCCATATACTGCGAAGGCGTTTTTATTCTGTGCCTGTTGGAAAGCCTTCTTCACGTGTGTGACTCCCTGTGTATTTTGGACAATCTTTCAAAGAAGGCCAGCATTTTGAAGATATCCCGCGCCAGTATCCCACAATCTACTTCAAACCACACTATGATAAATCAGGCCGCCATGAACGTTAGTAGGCTATCAACCTACACTACACCTTATTCTGTATGTTTAACACCATACATTTGTATAGATGTGATAGAAAAGATTCGTAGCTTGTCGCGTGGAACACTGATTTGAACGCTATGAACAAAATCCAGTATGATTGCCAGCTCCATCACCATTGTGCTCTGTACGGGTGTGGCCGTGCTCCCTTGGGTCTTTCCCTTGGTCTGGGAGCCCTTAGACTGTCACTGTCCGGCGAATTACTTCCAGGAAAATTCCCAGTACGCCAACGCTGACTGCTGGGCCAAAGGGCTGACTAATAAGGACCACGTGAGTTGCTTTTTTATGCATGTCTGGTAAAACCTTTCCTCCATTTATGTAACCTCCTGAGTGGTGCAGCAGTGTAGTTTGGGGCAATAGCACTAGCAATAGCAAAAAACAACAACGACAAAGACCCACAACAACATCAACAACAACAACAACAACAACAACAACAACAACAACAACAATGAGAAAGACGACAAAAAAAAACAATTGCAATTGTATTCCTTGCGCAAATCTTTGTTCTTATCCCATTTTCTCTGTCAATGATGTATATATGCGAATCTGGAATGAAGTTCTTGTACAATTATAGGTAGGGGGCTGGTGGTGGCGGTGTGTGTGTGTATGTGTGTGTGTAGGAAGGTTTGGGAATGTGGGGGTGGTCGTGGGTGCTTTAGGTGACGGTGAGAAAGTAGACAAATGTACTTCGTCGTAAATTAGGCCTAAAGTACAGTTTCTTTCTGTATTTGTTTGTACTTTTCTTTAAATCTGAAATCTTTGTTTGTTTGTTTGTTTGTTGTTTGTGTGATTGTTTGTTTGTTTGTTTGTCGCTGACCAGATGGAGCTAGAGGTGTACCCATGCATTTCCTTCACTCTTCTCGGTCTTGCGGCGCTTCTTGTCTTGCCATGTGTTCTGCAGTGGTACCAGGTGAGATTTTTCAATTAGCCTAATGACATTATTAGATGTTTGGTGGGTTGTTGACATACCAGCTTTTCCGTTGGTCCGAGGGAAGCATATCGCCTTCTGTTCCATTTTTATATTGATAAATAAAGATGAAACAGAAGGCGATATGCTCCCCGAGGTCCAACAAAAAAGCTGGTCTGACAACAACACGCCAAAACAGTTTTTTTTATCATCATTTTGTTTGTGCAAAAGTAAGTGAAAAATCATGGACAGGAAGCCAGGCTGTGAACCCAGTTATCAAAAAGAATGTTCAGGGCCCCAGGGTTCCAGAGCATTGTGGAAATCAAAGACAAGCGTGACGCCTATTCTCAGTAAGTCAATCAGTCGAAACTAGTGAAAGTGTTCTTTTAAGTGTTTGAGTTGATGACATTGTTTAACTATTTACAAGTATGTTAGGCTGGTGCTTATTACATCCATAACGTTTTTCTATTTTTTTTGCAACAGGCTTGTGACGAGGCAACGGTCCGCTTTGTGGCTTTGTTTGTGACTGTAGCTGCTTTTCCTTTGCTGACCCACGCTCTGCAAATCAACTTCGTCAGATGGGGCTGGAAACGTTTTTGCCATATCTGGGTAGAAGACAAGAGCACCTTTAGCCTGTTACAACGAGAGAAACTGTGCAATCTTCGTGCGTGGTCCATGTCCGAGGACTACGGTGAGAACAGCGAGCAGCACGAGCACTACGCTGTCAACAATGATCTTTACTGTGTGAACAATGATCCCTACTGTGTGAACAATAAGCACTACTCAGTGAACAATGATAACTATTCTGTGAACAGTGATCTCTACTGTGTGAGCAATAAGCGCTACTCTGTGAACAATACACAGCAGACTTTGCTGTGTACCATGATTATCCACGCCTGTCTCAAGAAGTCATTTCTTGTGTTGTGGATCTGGCTAGTGATGCTTCACTTCCTTGTTTTCCGCAGGTTTTTGGAGCGCTGAGTTCCTAGCCTTGTACGGTTTGAGTCAAGAAAGGATATTGCTAGTTATGTGCTATGGGTGATGTTTAATTTAATATTTCATCTTTGTATATGTCTTGGTGTGTTAACGTTTTGTATTTGTGATACAGGCCTACGGGCAAACTTCTGGTGGTTTTTTTTTAAACAGATACTAAAGTGTTTGTTCATGTTCTGTTTGTTCTTGTTCCCACCCAACAGTACTCCTGCATAAGCATCTCTAACACACCTTCGTACAACTCTATGACGGATTAAACATTATTTACAACATGTTAATGATATTCTGAATAATATAGAATATATTAAGTTGTGTGCAGATTGGTCTTATTTAGCAGAACTGTTGTACGTGTGATTCTCGATACTCTTGCAATATTACCGAATTGTTTATTACATCAGAAATACGGATTGAATCAATTGTTAATCAGAAATACATTTGAATTAGAAATTTAGAAATAATGTACAAATGTTGATTTCGGCTCTGTTTTCATGCATACTATTCTTGTTACATCCACCATCAATGATCATGAATGTGTGTTACCGTACACATTACGCTATAAAAGATGTTTGTTTTGTTAGCTCGTGCCCAAGGCGAATGGGATCTTGTTTAAGCCATGAAAGGTACCTTTTTATCGTATAACAGACCATGTAAACCATCCCAAATATGTTCATCTTTGTGTTCATCTTTGTACAACAGATAAGAGCTCCCTTTCACTTGGACATAATTAAATACAAGAATATACAACTTGTGTACTAGCTAGGCTTTTGGTGTTTCCTGATTCAGTATCAGGGATGAAATCAGTTTTGTGAAATTTTTTGGGTGCAAGCGTTTCCTCAGAAGTACAAGTGTGTGTGTGTGTGTGTGTGTGTGTGTGTGTGTGTGTGTGTGTGTGTGTGTGTGTGTGTGTGTGAAGGGTAAAATGTGTGTGTATGTATGCGTTTATATGTGTATGTGAGCGCGTGCATGTGTTCAGCTAGGTATGTGCCTGAGTGCTTGTGCTATTGAAGACGTGCGTGCATAGTTTGACTGTCGTAAAAACAACTCGGCAACAACTTGGTACCTGACCACACAAAAAATGATTCTCACAAGTTCAGACAACAGCAGAAACCACACTCACAACAATATCTCCAAGACTATGAAGGCTGTTTGTCTTTCTTTGATTTGAAAGAAGTGTGTCACTGCAAGATGAAGCAGTAAAACAGGAGCCTACTGAATAACTATCTATCTGCTTGCAATCTTCGTCACAATACCTACAACACAATACTATAAGAGTAACCTTGCTGAAGATTTGGAGGAAAAAAAACAACTACGTCGATGACAATTATAATGCCATTAGACTGACTCATCTGTTCTACGTTTGGAACACTTGTTTAGGGCGGGGATGTAGCTCAGTCGGTAGCGCGCTGGATTTGTATCCAGTTGGCCGCGTGAGTTCGTCCCCACGTTCGGCGAGAGATTTATTTCTCAGAGTCAACTTTGTGTGTAGACTCTCCTCGGTGTCCGAACACCCCCGTGTGTACACGCAAGCACAAGACCAAGTGCGCACGAAAAAGATCCTGTAATCCATGTCAGAGTTCGGTGGGTTATAGAAACACGAAAATACCCAGCATGCTTCCTCCGAAAACGGCGTATGGCTGCCTAAATGGCGGGGTAAAAAACGGTCATACACGTAAAATTCCACTCGTGCAAAAAACACGAGTGTACGTGGGAGTTTCAGCCCACGAACGCAGAAGAAGAAGAAGAAGAAGAAGAACACTTGTTTAAACTTTAAGCCGTCAGTATTGTTGTTAACATCACCAAACACTGCAATGTACCATCAGACACATTAAACATGCCAAAAGAATATTATAACACATTTAAGCATTTTAAACAACACACAAGTAGTCAACCACTGTCACTGGGTACAGTTTTATCTTATTTACAGTCAATCAGATATATTTGATGACTAATAAGAAACATTGCTAAGCTTTTATTGATTTGAAAAGAGGGTTTGATTTGATATTACATGCGAAGATATGGCCTTTACTGAACTAAGTGGGAGAATCTATTACGCCATTAGAAGTATGCATGTGTTTGTGAGAATATGAGCTAGGTGTAATAATGGGACAGGTCTTTCAGATCACTATATTTGTCAAAAAGGTGTAAAACAAAGCGAGATAACGAGACAATTTTGTTTTCGCTCTTAGTTAACGAAATGCCTTTGAATATTACAAAGAATGGTACACATATTATTATATATATGTTTATAATTTTGCTGATGATGTAATATTGTTATCGTATATTATTACCAATTCGGTGCCCCATATGGCTTTTTGACCAATCAGGGCGGATTCTAGGTGACCCTCTAAATGTTATGACGTTCAGACAGGGACCCTTTTTGTTTATCAAGCTATAAATTAACAAGACACAGTGACAATTTAAATCAACAATATCAGCGTGATTTATTCTAAAGAATGACACTTCAAATGCTGTCAGATAATACTCTCTTTATGTAAAAAATACCGAAAAGCGAGTTTTGTCGGTGGGTGCTTTACGGAACAGCAAGGCACCGCCCATCGTCTGAGTGTGCAATGGGACCCGCTCACTTGAAATCTAAATTATCTAATTGCGGAAAAATCAAGTGAAATTGTGTCACTCGCTTTACGTCAAATGTATCTTTACGTCATTTCCCATCCGTCTGGAGTCGGTTCTAAATCTGTCGCTCTCTGTTCAACAAGAAAAAGCTAAGCAACCGAAACGCATGTTCAACGTGGTTTATCTTGTGAGATTGTTGTGTGTCAAACGCATTTGACCTGTGAATATTCATCACGTCAGGTGTGTTACTCTGATTGGCTGACCCAGGTCACGAGAATTCTTTGACTGACAGGCATAATCAGGTAGGAGCGCTCAAGTTCCCATTGCGGCTGTTCCGTCAAATTCGCGGGGTCGCTTCGAAATTTCTTTTGGTCGATTTAAACGGTAATAAAACCGTTATTTCTAATATGCTGACTGTTAGCAAATGATAACAGACATGTCTCACAAACGATATCAGCAATCGCCTTAAAGGCTCATGCTTGATATCTTTTTTCTCGACATGTCTGTTATCATTTGCTAACAGTCAGCATATTAGAAATAACTCATACTCAAATTCCCCAGAAACGACGACTACATCTGCTGGCAAGAAATTCTGGCAAGCTAAAGCTTTTACTGAATATTGATACATCAAATACCGTGGTGTTCAAGAACGGTGGCTACCTTGCAAATTATGCAAGGTGGAATCATAAAGGGCATGATTTAAAAGATGTAAATGTGTATTAATAAGTGGGTGTGTGATTTGGCACTCACTCGGTTGTCATTTGCCAAAATATTTCAAAAGCAGATAACCGAGGCCAAAATTTACATTTTTAAACATTTGGGAAACTTGGCAATAATACACCAAGCCTTCTGTGCAAACGGTGTGATGCGCGAATTATATAGTTGACAAATATGGGGATTCCAGTGTGACATAATGATTGAACAAGTGTATTTGCTTGCATTGAAAAGGTTCCTGGCTGTCTCTTTGAAAACGCCTAAAACGTCAAAATGTCATTGTTTCTTATGAGTAGACCAAGGTATAGCAAAACTACAGCTATGACTAGTTGCAAAACAGATACTCTGACGGCTGACTCAAGCTTTGACAATTGGTGTCCAGAATTGGCAATGATTGAAATGTTACGGGGCACTTGACATTCCAAACGGCAGTATCACCACTCATCTAAACACAGTATGTCTACGTGTGCAATATGCAATCTGCAGCTCTGCCACGCCTCCAAAACTTATATGCACATTTTAGTAGAGAGAAGTGGGCTCAAGCAAACAACAGACATTTTTTTTTTAAACAAATAAAGTAAAAACATTGTTGTGGTTTGGTTTTGTTTGCTTGTTGTTGTTGTTGTTGTTGTCGTTTTACTTCTTTTTGTGTGTGCCGATTTAGCGCTTTTTTGGTAAAGAAGAAGAATCATCGTCATTTTTACAATCTTTAAAGCTGATAAAGCATTTGCAAATAACGAACGTGATTTCAAAAGGACAAACTTTGCTTTGTTTGGAGGGTTACTAACCGTTCTCTCCGCAGAAAACATTTTTATCCCTCATACGTGAGAGAGACCACCCATGTGGCAAAGATATCATCTCCTTATTCGTGTAAATGTAAATGAGGTCGGGTTAAACTACAGTCTGGCAGGACCTCAGAAGTAATTTTTCTCGACTCATGATAAAAAGTAACCGAGACATACATGTACTTCATTCTCGAAACGCTTTGCTGCTTCCACTGTAAGAATTTTGAGAACTAACTCGTGAAGCTATAATTCCTATTGTGGCGTCTTTTTGCTTTTCACTTAAGAGAATTCACTTTGGAAGAGATCGAGCTTTCAGAGGACGCGTCTTTAATTTGGACACTTCGACTCCGTCTGAAAGTTTGAGGTAGAAGGCACGCAAGTTCAGAATGTTTGATTAACAGATACACAGTGGCTTGCTTTTTGATACGAGGTTTACACTCGTTGCTTTTTTCCAATTCTGAATAGCTCACTTTTGCTCGCATTTCAACATTTCAACTCATGTAAGCCTGGTATCATACAGGAAGCCATGTAGCAATCTCTATTTACACCGCCCGTCGGCGTGCGCTCGATTCATCCGAATCCACGGTGTGTTCACCGTTCAGACTGTCCAATGACTCTTTCATTTCCTCTACGGGAGGCTTGTCAGCTTCTTCAACAGAAGGTTTGTTGAATTCCTTCCACAGCATTTTCACCGTCGTGTTAGCAAACTGGTCGCCCACACAGATCTCTAACATTTTCAGCACGAGGATACAGTCGTGAGTGAGATAGTTGAGCGCAAAGTTTGTCACGTCTTCTTGTCGTTTCTTCCGTTTTTCCGTGGCAATGATGCGCAGGAGGTGCTTGGACACAAGGTCCCTGCGGTTGGAGGGGAAGATGAGCTTGCGGAACCAGTACTGGTAGCTGTAGACGTTGGCCAGAACGAGCAGCACCAGCCAGAACCAGAGAGCGATGAAGACCTTCTCGCTCCACATGTTGATGGGCAGTAAGCATTGTATGGTGAATTGCTGGACGTTCTGCAGCTGCCGAATCTTGAAGTCGCACAGTGTTTCTTTGGGGAAGACCAAGGCCTCCCAGGAGTCATCGTCGCCTGTCACAAACCGTCGGATCAACTCTAAGCCCCAACTGTGGAAGTCGGTATGTAAGGTATAGCCTACAAAACGGAAAACAGCCAAGCACAGCACTAGAGTCAACAGGCGGGTGAACATGAACAGGCCCGTCTGATACGCCCCTAAGCCCGAACCCAGCGGGAAAAAGCCAAGAGCAGCAACAAATTTCTGAACCGACTCCAATTTGTTTTTCACCATCTTCCTTATCCTCCTCTTGTGTATCAGTTTGCCTTTTTCTAGATTGAAGGTCATCTCAAAGGCGACTGCCGCGCCGGCCTCATCGTCGTCTTGTTGTGGGTCAAGGCCAATTTCTACCACCTTGGGAATATTCAGTCCTTCGTTGCCCTATGAAGAAAGGGAAGAAACATGTGGTGAATGCACGTTCTCAAATTGCACAAAAAAGGTATTAACTTATCTGACCCACTTTTTAAAGAGGCGTTACATAAATAAATTAATGATTGAAATGTTGAAGTAACGGCTGCATGATCGTACCGACTCCCCCCCTCCCCCCTCTCTCTCTCTCTCTTTCTCTCTTTCTGTATGTGTGTGTAGAGACGTCAAAAATGCACAAGGTGAAACACACACACGCACACGCTCTCATGACAGTGAGCAGTTAAAATGTCATGTCGCGCTGACTGCTTTCGTGTTGGATGGTCGCCGCGCTAGAGGAAGTTGCACTAGCAGGGTGTCTGCCCGTGGTTGTCGCGCTAGTTGGGTATCAGGCTTGTGATATCAGGTTGTTGCTCGTGTGGCGTGTCGCGCCAGTTGATGTTGTGTTAGTGAACTCACGCTACTTCCAGGTTGTGGATGTCGCGTTACTGGCATGTCACCTATCCAATAGTCCATCCATATATCTATCCATCCATCCACACACCCACACACTCACCCACCAATCCATCCATCCATCTATCTATCCATCTACAAGTCGAACAACCAATCGATCCATCCATCAAGACAGGCTACTTACAAATAAGAACAACATCTAGACTTACCATGAAAGCCCTCCAGATGAAGTTTGGCGATTTGAGTATGCAGGCGACGATGAACAGTATGAAGGGAACTATAGGATAAAACGCCAACACTCGTTTCGCAGACTCGTATCTGATTTCCGGCAGCGTTGGTATCGGGTTGTCCTGAAAAAGACATTTTGATAATTAAACATCCAAGCAACCAGTAATGCGTGGCCTAATCGAACTCAACCAAACCCATCACTCCGATTCCTGTGGCAACTGTCCTCATGGCAATCATTTACTTGATTTCCCCCTCACCATCTCCTCCTCTTTCATCTTCTTCTGCTTTGTTTTCTTCAATGAACGATAATCACACCAAACATTATAAAAACTAAGACTACCTGTTCTATATATTACTCACATAGTCAATGACATACATCGGTGAGGTCCAGCAATAACTCTTGGTGTAGTTACACATGGCGTCCGAACTCTCGGCCGGACACAAGCACTCAATGGGCTCCCCCACCAGCTGGATGGCCGAGAGGAAGGCACCGACCACCAGCATCCAAACGAAGGTGACGTTAGCAGTCAGCAGACTGGCCGGATCCTGTCCGTAGGTGTCGAACAGCGAGAACTGAGAGAACACGCCCAGGTCAAAGTCCGGCTTGCGGGTCCAATCCCTGAGAGAGATAAGACAAGGTGTAAGGTATATCTCTTTTAGTCTGTACCTGCCTGCGTGTGTTCGCCTTTGCAAAACCTTAAGCTTTGGCTGGGATCTTTACCATGTGCATGTAAGATAGCACCACTAACTTTGTTCCGATATTCACCGAGTTTTTTTTTTAATTCAGAGATAATGCGTGAAAAATGTCGCGCATACGTTTCCCGAAAATGTTATAATTGCGAATGTTATTGAGTTGTCGTCTGTGGTATTGGAGGGGTTGGTTATTGCAAGGTATTTGACCTATTTGGACACTGCCTACGTTATTCATAAGTTCTTGGGCATAACTTGCGGTCATCAGTTTGCTTCCTCATGTCAAACTGCAAGACTCAAGTATTAGATCCAGCTAAAGACACAGTTTACATGCACTGCCAGTCAAATAAAAAATAATTCTTTTTAAATGTTACTCTTCAATTCAACTTTCATTTGTTTATGACACGCATGCACACAAAAAAAGTCACATTGAGCAGAAGCCAAATCTATACAAAGTTTGTGTTGGCTATATTTTCGAGCTCACTCATACTCTCATACAATAGTCTGTAAGAAAGCAATGTATTCAAGGACATTTTTGGCAATACGCGCAAGGAGCTCAGAAACAGTCTTAGAATGAATCTGATAGAATGAATTCCATTTGTCTGGCGTCGCACAGTGAGTTGCTTAGATCTTGCTGTCCTTTTCGATCAAAGAAAGTGTCTAAAGTGCGTATGGTGATAAGTCTTCTAGACATGGTCGAGTCACTGTTTTTCTGGGAAAATCTTTCCAATCAGTTCACGTTCCAAAATATCTCGTTCCAGTCATACATGTTGCTCCAAAGGAATCCACGATGTATGTCAGTATGGGTCTGTGCTGCATGGCATTGAGTATGTTAAATGAGATCATACATTGAATGGGTGTTCAGACAAGATATACGCACACGTTTCGTAGCTGGTGATATGAAAGGAATATTGTCCCTAACAACACAAGACCAAATATATTTCTGTATTGCTGCTTAACAAATCAAATGAAAGAACCCATGTGGGAGAGATCCATCTAAAGTAAACATCCATGCACCGCTGTTTTTACTCAACAGAAAACGTAACGGACCTCAGATGGACATTTGCTGCCAAATTCTTCTTCCAATCTTTATTATGCTGTAGTTATGAATTGATTATTTGTGATCAAAGGTATGGTGACATTTAAGATGCTGCTGCAAAGTTTTATGGCAAAACTGTTAAGAATTTGATTTTTGTAGGGGGGTGGGGGGGGGGGGCGACTCCAAAGTACGCTTCAAAACATCGTTACACGATCATTTTACAGTGCAGATTAAAAACAAAAAGAGTGTAGAGACTGCAACAAGAACAACAACAA
>NC_090246.1:61829121-61854121 GCF_037325665.1 Littorina saxatilis | reverse complement strand
GTCTCGGCCGGACACCAGCACTTAATGGGCTTCCCCACCAGTGAAACGGCCAAGAGGAAGCCGCCGGCCACCAGCAGACAGAGGAAGGTGACGTTAGCGGTCAGCAGACTGGCTGCGTCCTGTCCGTAGGCGTCGAACAGCGAGAACCGAGAGAACACGCCCAGGTCACAGTCCGGCTTGCGGGTTCTGCCCCTGAGACAGATACATGTGAAGGTAATGACGCCCTGTGTCAAGCACATTTTCAAAGTGTATTCTGCAATTAAGGGGTTACTAGTGAATTTAAATCCCAGGTCATTTTAATTTAACATTCGGTTCCTAAGAAACAATTGTGTACGAATATGTGGAAAGAAAAGGGGGTGGGGACTTCACCTGCCTAACAGTTTATAAACAGTTTTTACCTGGGAAGTTCCAATATGATTTTCTCCCAAAACACTATGATTTTGAATGTGATCGTCATTGACTATGATATGTCCAGTAACTATAGTCCGCTACATTTGGATTGCCTTGTTGCTGGGTCATTAAGTTCCGAAAGAGAACGACTTGTGGCCAGTTTTCCCTCCTCCGTCTTCATCATCACTTAACCGTTTTTGCCCAAGCTTTGTCGCAGATAGTGTCTTCTTTTGCTTTACTAATAGCTATAAAGAGGTGCTGAACGGTAGAGTAAAATATTCAGTCGAAATTAGGTTAGCTGTACAAACACCGAAGAACTTGTTTCGCTGTGATTAAGATTATTCAGATATAACGTACAAGTGCATGGAATTTGTTTCACCATCACAAACTGAGTTGAACAAATTAAAAATCAGTCTTTAACAGCACCACAAAGGTTCCCTCCTTCCTGTGGAAGCCATCTTGCAAACCACCACACACCTGCCCAAGACTTTACCTGGGATTACGAGCATTTCTCAATTTAGACACATAAAACAATGACAAAAGATGAATTTTTCGTGTCCGTGTCAAAAGTGCTATAACCGATATATTTTTTGTCGTCTTAGCTTTCTTGATCATATTGTCAACATTTGTTTGAAATTGCTTTTCAAATGGAATGGGTGAGCACCAGAAATGTAATCTGATGTGCAAGAAAAATCATGTTTCACTGTCATGTCTTTGAAGGGTGTACGAGTATTCACACGCGACTCAACTTTCGCTGAACAGTTATTTGTGCATTTAGTTACGGTGGAACCCCCCCCCCCCCTTTTTTTTAGACCTCCCAATTTACGAATTCCTTCTGTTAAGACCTAACTTTTTCACATTCTCTTCCTCTTTTTCAGACCTTACTCTTTCACATTCTCTGTTCACCTCTGTAAATGTAACCCCCTTTTAATTGGGGTCCTCATTTGGCCTATATGTGACCCTTCACCACGGAATGAGTCGCATGTCACCTTTTCATGATTTTCATATTTTTACATTTTCTTAAAGAGTTTTTTTTATTCTCTATCCAGTGGTAAAAACCGTTTTAGAAAAGAGTGAACACTTTTCGAGTTATAAGCCTGTGACTATGGTGACCCTCACACTGTTACTAGACACCCCCCGGACTTATATTATGCCTAGCGCAGAACCGCGTGAGGTGACATGCGACTCATTTCGTGGTGGAGGGTCACATATGGTCCGCTGGACCCAACAAGCAACAACTAACTAACTAACTAACGAACTAACCCCATTTTAAGACCCCTCCCTTTATAGACTGGCTTTAGCCAATTGTTGGAGGTCCTAAAAAGGGGGTTCCACTGTATCAGCTAGATGGTATGTTCTGTGTTTGCACAAGACATTGAAAAATGTCCGTTTTGACATTCATTTTTGTCTTTGTTTGTTTGTTTGCTTAACGCCCAGCCGACCACGAAGGGCCATATCAGGGCGGTGCTGCTTTGACATATAACGTGCGCCACACACAAGACAAAAGTCGCAGCACAGGCTTCATGTCTCACACAGTCACATTATTCTGACACCGGACCAACCAGTCCTAGCACTAACCCCATAATGCCAGACGCCAGGCGGAGCAGCCACTAAATTGCCAATTTTAAAGTCTTAGGTATGACCCGGCCGTGGTTCGAACCCACGACCTCCCGATCACGGGGCGGACGCCTTACCACTAGGACAACCGTGCCGGTCCATTTTTGTCTGGATATTGTTTGCATGATCACATTTCAGTCAGCACGACCTTTTCATATCCGTGTGGCAATTTACTAGATTAGAGTTACACGTTCTTTTTGATTCTCGGTGTTGATATCATGTTCTCTTGAGACATACTTTGATAAACCCGTGTCACTTTGTCCTTTGTCGTTTAACTTCCGTGCGTTCGACTGGAACGACGCATTCAATGGAAGTCATCTGTGACGGAGTAGAGTTGCATGCTTCCAAAAACAAACTAAGCTTATGTGACTCATTTTATTTAACCGAATTAAAGATATCTTCCTTCGTGTGTTCGGGTTTTTACATAAGATAGGAGCAGATACATACCCACAAAATTAACAGCCAAGCAGCTGTCGCTGCTTTGTAGGCTTTTTAGTTAGTTCTTACATTTGGTCAAGTTTGGACAAAATGTTTTAACATATAGGGGGAAACGAGGCGAGGGTCGTGGTGTGTGTGTGTGTGTGTGTGTGTGTGTGTGTGTGTGTGTGTGTGTGTGTGTGTGTGTGTGTGTGTGTGTGTGTGTGTGTGTGTGTGTGTGTGTGTGTGAATGTGTGTGTGTGTCTGTGTGTGTGTGTCTGTGTAGAGCGATTCAGAGTAAACTACTGGACCGATCTTTATGAAATTTTACATGAAAGATCCTGAGAATGATATCCCCAGAATCTTTTTTAATTTTTTCGATAGATGTCTTGGATGACGTCATATCCGGCTTTTTGTAAAAGTTGAGGCAGCACTGTCACGCCCTCACTTCTATATATATATATATACGACTTGTGTCTGTGTGTGTGTGTGTGTGTGTGTGTGTGTGTCCGCGATGCACGCCCAAGGTTCTCGATGGATCTGTTTCAAATTTGGTGGCCATATTCAGGTACACCCCGGACACAACCTGCTCGATGAGATATTTCAACACGTGCTCTCAGCGCGCAGCGCTGAACCGATTTTGGTTTTTCTTTGGATCCATTCCCAGTAACTCTTCCTTATCTTCTCCAGTGTTTTCAGCGTTTATCTCCCTTCCTTCGTGTGGCGTCAATCCATATTCCCGTTTCTATTTTTAGAAGGTCACTGTCGACAACGCTCAATCCATATTCCCGTTATACTATTTTTACAAGGTCACTGTCCTTACTCTTCTCCAGTGTTTTGTGCGTTTATCTCCCTTCCTTCGTGCGGTGCGCCGGCGAAGCCGGGTATTCGGCTCGTCTTCTTCCCGGCGAAGCCGTACCCGGCAAAGCGGGTATTCATCTAGTTTTAAATAAATTGATTGAAATTTTGGCCAAGCAAACTCCGACACAGGTCGGACTTTGGTATTGCTTTTCAGCTTGGAAGCGTATACATTAATTATTGAGTTTGGTCATTAAAAATCTGAAAATTGTTATTAAAATTATTTTTTTATAAAACGATCCAAAAACTATTTTATCTTATTCTTCATCATTTTCTGCTTCCAAACACATATAGATATGTTATATTTGGATTAAAAACAAGCTCTGAAAATTAAAATTATGAAAATGTTGATTAAAATCAAATTTCCAAAATCGATTTAAAAACAAATTCATCTTATTTCTTGTCGGTTCTTGATTCCAAAAACATATAGATATGATATGTTTGGATTAAAAACAAGCTCACAAAGTTAAAAAGAATAGAGATACAGAAAAGCGTGCTATCCTGCTCAGCGCAACCACTACCGCGCTATTCTGGATTGTCAATTTCACTGCCTTTGCCACGAGCGGTGGACTGACAATGTTACGAGTATACAGTCTTGCTGAAAAAAAATGCAGTGCGTTCAGTTTCATTCTGTGAGTTCGACAGCTTGACTAAATGTTGTATTTTCGCCTTACGCGACTTGTTTTTATTGTGCCAGAAAGGAAGTTAATTCGGCAACATTTATACTTGTTATAGAACACAGCCGAGCAGTCCATTCACGGTAGCTAATCATAAACTACAGCACATAAGTGTAACGACATTTACTCTCACGATAGCAAACAAATCTACATTTTTCAAATAATTAATATTTTACGGCCTGGGAAGGTTACCACAGGAATTGAGTACTAACATCTGTTCACGCTATGGAGAAAGTGTGTTTATCTTATTTCAATAGTTGCAAGTATTACATTGTTATAAACGCTAGGACTTGTTATACAAATGTTAAGTTATTACTTAATGTAGCTTATACCATTCTATAAACGAAACATAATGTGACCAAACATTTCCCCCCAGCTCCGAGTTGCTTGAGACGTCTGGTGTTTTGCGTGTGTATACACGTGTTTTATTCTTAATATGTGAGAGAGGCCACCAATGGCATAAATAAACCATCTCTTCACACGTGTGTGTATCATGTAAATAAGGTCGGGTTAAATAAGAGTCAAGCTGGAACTTCAAAATTAGGCCAAGTCACTTCATTTTTGAAACACTTTGTTGTTTCCTCTCAATTTTCGGAAACATACGCGTGACGTTAAAGTTCCTATTGTGGCGTCTTTTTGCCTTTGACATCCGATAATCTTGACTCAAAACCTTATTGAAACAATGTAAACAACACAATAATGTAACAAAATAAGGAGGGAATGCTGATTTAATTGTGGTATCAAATGTATAACTCTACATTAATTCTACTTTGCCTGAAACGTATGCTACATTTGAAAACAACATGATATTTACAGTGTATTTACACATGTTTATTACAAGTATTAATTCCATACATCAAAAGAAGGATGTTAAAAATCCAATTCTAGTGACCCTAACATTTCCCCCTTGCCTCACCGAAATCTCTAACAAAACACGTCATGAAATGAATCACAATGGTCCTCGAAAGTGTTATCAAAACATGTTTCTAAATTGATGATTTAGTATTATAGGTGCTCAGACTTTAAAGCGACGGTGCTAATTTTTCAGGCAACATTTGTTAAAGACTCTCATGTGCATTTCCAAACAACCTGCACTTGAAACAGGATTCTTCCATCATACAGGTTGATTCATCCAAATGTCCAGCCTGCACTTTCAGGCAGTTTAAAATGAGTAACGAGTTTTGCACACCGGCGAACACACTCCCACACCGCCACACACACCCGCACCGAAAATCATGCAACCACACACACACACAGACACATACACACACACACACACACACACACACACACACACACACACACACACACAAACACACACACACACACAAACACTCACACATACACACACACACACAAACACACACACACATACACACACACACACACACACACACACACACACACACAAACGTGCGCACGCACGCACACACATAAACACACATAGACACACACTCACACTGCAAACATCAAGAACAACTGCCTTGCAAATACAACGACGACAACAGAATCAACAACAACGACAGGAACATGAAGAAAAGCAACAGGTTTTTACTACTGTGTCAAAGGATGAAGAACACACGCTGGCAAGACTGAACCACTGAGACGCCTGTACACAACACCGCTTTCCTTACCCGAAGCCGTGACAACTGTACGGAACGCGGATCGTATCAACTGATGCAGGAAATTGATGCATCCAAAACCAAGAATTTGATGCATCATTTTCGTATCGGATGCATCATTTTCACAAAAGGATGCATCATTTTCAAAAAGGATGCATCATTTTCCAAAACTGATGCATCCTTTTAGAAAATGATGCATCCTTTTAGAAAATGATGCATCATTTTGATGCATCATTTTGATGCATCACTTTCGGTTTTGTATGCATGCGAAAGATCATTCATTTCCGGTCTTTCCGTAAGAAATACCTGAGCACGGAAAAACTTGAAATGACATTTTGACGAATATAAACAGATTGGTTAGATAAAACAAAAATAGACGTACAACAAACCATTAAATAGGGAACAAGTCAAAGTCACGGCATTATGCATTTTAAGGCATTTTTTGTTTTGTTTGTGGTTTGTCTTTAGTGCACACGAAGTTTTGACGCCATTGACCTTCGACTCAAACTTTCGTTTTCCGACGTTTTCAACATGGCCGAAAAAGAATCGTTTTTGACTGGTGTTCGGCGAACCTTTTCTTATTGTGCAAATGTTTTGCGATCGGGATCTTACACACAAGAAGCCCTTGTACGATGCATCAAATTCGTGGTTTTGGATGCATCAATTTCCTGCATCAGTTGATAGAAATATTTCGTTTCGCTTCGTATTCCGGTTCAAAGTTTGCTTTTTGCTCGGCACTTTCCGGGAAAACCCGAGAATTCTGATGCATCCAAACGATGCATCAAATTCTTGGTTTTGGATGCATCAATTTCCTGCATCAGTTGATACGATCCGCGTTCCGTACAACTGAACTTTGGAAGAGTACACCTCTTCTTTACCTTCAGAGATCTTTCACTTCCAGCTGACACCAGCACCCCACTGCAGTCTAGCCAGCTACCACCCCACCCCCACCCCCTGTCCCCCCCCCCCTCCTCCCCAGCCCCTCTGTGGGCAGAGAGGTGTCACCGTCAGCTAATTGAGGTCACCTGCACTCACTCAGAGCAAAATCAGTTGACCGTGTCTAACTTTTGACACTGATAAAAAAAATTCCAACGCCGATTCCAAGGCAGGAACATACCTTGACCAATCAGCACGAATATAATATACTTACTTGGGCCGGATTCTGATCCGCGACATTAAAAGTCTCGCAAAACTGTTTCAAACCATACTGAGAGAGAGAGAGAGAGAGAGAGAGAGAGAGAGAGAGAGAGAGAGAGAGAGAGAGAGAGAGAGAGAGAGAGAGAGAGAGAGAGAGAGAGAGAGAGAGAGAGAGAGAGAGAGAGAGAGAGAGAGAAGTCTGAAGTCTGAAGTCTGAATGTTTTAATGAGTAGGCCTTGGGCCCTTTTCATGGAGATGAGCACATCTCAAGCACCAGCATACAAATGCACATAGTAAACAAAAACAAGAACATCCTACTAGTATCGCCCTGTTTCGTTTACGGATTATGGATTACGAATGGAAAGCGCCTTCATGACAAATGTAGAAAAACGTAGCAATAGCGGCTTACTAGTGTTTGAAAACAGCATGGTTAATTTAAACAATGATGGGATTCTAGTGTATTTTCGTGGAATATAATATTCTCTTAACTCAGCATATTTAGGGCATACTAAAACAAAGTGGACTTCATCTTCAACACTGCCACAACAAAATGGACAAGATAAATCAGCGGAGGTTGCATTTAAATTAAAGCGAAATCGATGCACTTTCAGAGGAGATACTCCCAATCTAAGTCTAATCAGAAGATTTCTAGCTTTAATATGTTTCAAATCACTTAAATAATTGGATAATGTTAGGGTTGATTTGAAGGTTCTGTACAGAGAGAAACGTTCACTTCCTTGTACATTTTCAAGCCAGGTTTGCTTATAGGATGAAATAAGTGTTTCTTTAAATGCTGTTAGGAACGCCCTCTCATCGCCAACACCTTGGTTTTCCCATACTTCATCAAAACCGTACATGTACAGAGTGTAACAGATCGAGGATGCCCATGTTTTCTTATTTTGTTCATGGAGATATTTCAGCATTGTATACGCCTTGCTCGGAAGGCGGTGATGTGGCATCCTCAAAATACGTAGCCAAAAACGAATGGATTTAACAAAGCTGTTTATAAACAAGGGGTACCTTCCCGTTTCTCCATAGACCATAGCATTTGGTGTTCTCATACTCGTATTCAAAAAACGTTTAAGTGCGAATAAATGAACTCTATAGGTGTATGGTCTGCTTCAACCCCCCAAACTTCGGCACCATATGACAGCATCGGTTGAATCTGTGCGTCGAAAAGCTTGAAAAAAATAGCTGGATTAAAAATAAAAAAATAAAAAAATTTATATAAAAAAAAATAAAAAACCCATTAAATTAAAAAAAATTAAAACAATTAAAATAAGATGAAAGAGAGAGCGAGAAAGGAGTGCAGAAGAAAAAAAAGTGAAAACTGCATGCTCGGATGAAAATAATAAACTAAAAAATGTTCAAACCATGCGCGGAGTTTCGATCCCGGCACCTACGCCTTCCCACATGAGCGCCCTAAACGATTCAACTATCGTGAGCTCGTCGAAAACTAGCCTCTCTTAGAGTATATAAAAAAAACTCCACGCATTCACACCGCCGCGGGACGATGTTTCAACCACAGACGTGCGCGATGACTTACACTTTCACTTTAAGTTGAAAACGTCTTTGACAACAACTTAAACGAATTAAAAAATATTTTATCTGACTAGTGTACACGCCCATGCTTTGTAAAAGCTTCCATGCTTCGTGTATAAAGGTTTTAGGTCTCACTCAGCACATTTCTTCGACATCAAGTGTTAGGTTGAAACGCGCGTCCTCATGCGAAATCCTTAATCAGCCGCTTTACAGGTAATTTTTTTTTTCCTGGCCGGGTGCCAAAAGCGTGTAAAGCTAATATCTTCCGTTTGCCTACAGCTAGAAACGTATTTTTTTGCACACACCCTTGGCCTCACAATTCCAAGCTACTCACCGAATTTGAGCTCAATTGAGTACCAGAGTACCAGCGATACAGTCTAAACTCTTCAAGATACAAACAAACAAACAATCAGAGCGAATCCTAAATAGCCTATTTATGCTTTGCATAAAGGCGGCTATAAAAATAAGGCCAAGAAAAAAAAAGCAAAGCCATAATCATTGTTACATTACTAAGAACAAAAATAAAAGGCAAAAGACAATTAAAAAAAACAACAACAAGCAAACAAACTAACAAAACAAAAATGCAACAAAAGAATAAACGAACAAGAAAAAGGATGCTATCATAGAACGTTTTGACTTAATTGTTTTACAGCAGAGTAGGGCTGTTGCAAGATATTGAAACAGACTCACATTGTTTCGTTGTAATGGTAGCAAATATGATATTCCGTGAACAATGGCAATAAAATAATAAAGCCCTCGAGACTCCTCTTCAAACTGAAGACTTGTTCGTCCCAGCAACGTGCCTTGAAGTGACTGTGTGGTCGACTCATCTCAAACCCCAGCGTGTCACGCAACATGTGTTGTTGTTTTTGTGTGTTTGTTTCTTTTTTTTATTCCTATGAGTCGGCCAGTTCTTAGAAAAACACATGAACCGAGTAAGTTTAAGTTTACCGGATGCAAGTCAGGGTAATTTTGGGGTGTGTGTGTGTGTGTGTGTGCGTGTGTGTGTGTGTGTGTGTGTGTGTGTGTGTGTGTGTGTGTGTGTGTGGAAAACCCAATGTCATTAATTTGCAGGATGTATCTCGGGTGGTAGGTGAGTGTGTGTGTGTGTGTGTGTGTGTGTGTGTGTGTGTTTGTGTGTGTGTGTGTGAGTGTGTGTGTGCGTGTGTATGTGTGTTTGTGTGTGTGTGTGAGTGTGTGTGTGTGTGTGTGTGTGTGTGTGTGTGTGTGTGTGTGTGTGTGTGTGTGTGTGTGTGTGTGATGTGTTTAATGTGACACTTTCCAGCCCTCTGACAAATTCAATAAGAAAAACCGGGCACATTTCTCAACCGCTAGATACCAGTCTGTAATGATTATACAGGGCTCCCCACGGATGCCCCTCCTAGTGCGTCCCGGGACCCCCACTTTTACATTTTAGAGGGCCCAACGGCATTCTGATAATCATCGGTCCACGCTATCGCTCATGTCTCTCTGACAGGATGGATAATTGCTACGCGGAGTACAGGGAAAGAAAGTGTTTAAAAGCCGAAATCTATCAAAACAAGATTACAGAGTTATCTCCCATATGTTTTTCGCTAATGTTTCTGATCAAAAGATCAAAGACGAACGTGATTGTAGAATGGTCGACAGAAACGGAAACACATACCAACAATCTAACCAGGCCATTTTCTAGACCAATCCTTCCCCAGCCGACACCCAACTGGCCATCCTCTCAAACGTTCTCATTCAGGCCTGGGACCACGTGAAATCAGCTATACCTGGTATGGCCCTCGTGAAGTCTCGGACAGAGTCTTCAGGGGTCTCTAACCGTGTTTCCGCGGCTATTTCTTGTAATCCGAGAACAGGCTAAACTAGCATGGGGAGATGTCAAGAAAATAGGGTGGATTCAACCAACAGCAGTACTACCTTTTGTGCCACGAAATCTGTTGTCGCAAAGGCAGTATACACAGGTGCGTTGTCATGTTACAGCATAAGCCCTCGAATACCCGTGTTTGGACGGTGTTTGTGCCAAGCTTCAAATAGTTTCGACCATTAGTGGTGGACACAGCAGTCAGACGTGACTGTGTGCCTGTCCTCAAGAGTCACAGTGTTTAAATGCCTTGATCTAGCGACGAAAGAGACCGGCACGGGTGGCCTAGTGGTAAGGCGTCCGCCCCGTGATCGGGAGGTCGTGGGTTCGAACCCCGGCCGGGTCATACCTAAGACTTTAAAATTGGCAATCTAGTGGCTGCTCCGCCTGGCGTCTGGCATTATGGGGTTAGTGCTAGGACTGGTTGGTCCGGTGTCAGAATAATGTGACTGGGTGAGACATGAAGCCTGTGCTGCGACTTCTGTCTTGTGTGTGGCGCACGTTAAATGTCAAAGCAGCACCGCCCTGATATGGCCCTTCGTGGTCGGCTGGGCGTTAAACAAACAAACAAACAAACAAAGCGACGAAAGATGCAAAACATTTTTAGGGCTTCTTGTTATTTCAACTTGGCAAGGGGTTGGGTCACCTGGTTAAACACCCGAACAGACGACAATAGTTTGTTTTCAGAATAGAACTTATTAACCCAGGTTTCGTCATCACTGACGATATTCCATGTTGATTTGGACAAGCGATTGCTGTTTCTTTTTTTCAAGTATTGTCACGCACCACTCTGCCCTACCCCTCTTTTACCCGTCACTGGGTTCATGCGGTACCCAACCGGCAAATCGTTTTAGGGCCATTACATATTTGTGTAAGATCTTTTCAAATGCAGAGCTTTTAATGCCAATGACATATTGTGTCTCCCTAATTATATCTCAGATCTATATATATATATATTAGATCTTCTCTTATCTGTTCATCAGCGCCAATGTTTTCGAGGATAACGGATGAAATAAGTAGACAAGGGTGGGTATCATTTTCGAGGCTCCGTCTACCCGGTTTGAAATTGCTGTACCAGTTTTACACCACGGATCTACAAAGAGCGTTCATCCTAAAACATGTCATCACATTTTCATGCAGATCGGCCTCTTTTAACCCTTATTTTGAGGTTATTGTAAGTTATGGCTCCGAAATCGCGAATTTGAGCTTCATGACGCAATCTCATACATTGCGCGGTGAGTATCTTTCCGAGTTGACCGTATGAAAACGACATAACTCTGGAACTTCAATTTTTGTGTCAAGCCTCACGATAGTCTATTCTTTGACGGCATGATTTTGTATTTAACGCCATATTGCCAGGAGCCTGGATTCTAAATAATAATGGAACAGCCCTCGTAAAAGCGGGCAGGACTGTGAAGCAACAAATTAAACAACTAACAACAGGCATACTGTATTATAATAATATTTTTAAACCCAATGCACATTAAAACATCGAATTCAATTCATCATACAATACAGGCATTAATACTAATAGTTAACTTTTCATAAACAACAACCAGATACACATAATATAATAGATCCTCTAGAAGGTTTAAATACAACCAGTCAACAAGCAAACTTATCATTCAGCACATTCACTCACAAGTCACATGCACGCATTACACCACAGCTTCAATGACCTAATTACTTTGTTCAATTTATAAGCAGATTTGTACAGGTGAGTCTTCAGTTTAATCTTAAATGATGGTAGTGAAGGAGACTGGCGGACTGCTATGGGAAGTGAGTTTCAGAGTGTAGGGACTTGGAATCGGAAGGATCTTTGTCCAGCTGATTTTAGTTTAGCTCTAGGGACTGTGAGGAGCAGCTGGGATCAGGACCTCGGGGACTAGTTGGAGAGTACTTTGTCAGTTTTGATGACAAGTAAGGAGGGAGGGTGCAATGAAAGTAGTTGAAAGCGAGAGTGCCCAGCTTGTACTGTATTCTCTGTTGCACTGGAAGCCAGTGGAGATGATTCAGCAGTGGCATAGCATGATCCCTGCGCTTCTTTCGGGGTATTACCTTAGCTGCACTGTTCTGAGCTCGTTGAATGCGAGACAGCTGATCAGTTGAAATGCCAGCCAAGAGAGAGTTGCAGTAGTCAATGCGAGGTGTAACACGTGCACAGACGAGCTGTGTGGCAGCCTTCTTGGTCAAAAACCCGCCTGATCTTGGCTACTCTGCGAATCTCCAGGTAGGATGTACTGCAAATGTGACTCACTTGTCTGCTCATGGTAAGTTGTGAATCAAGATAAACCCCAAGATTTTTAACGTAAGGCTTAAAGACTATTTCATGGCCCCCTACCCTCAGACTAGCACTAGGATTCTACTACACTGGGAGCGGGTACCAACTTTCAGGGCCTCAGTCTTATCGTCGTTCAGTTTCAGTTTGTTGCACAGCATCCAATCTTTTACTTTCTCTACACACTGCTCAAGCTTGTCTGTGAGAATAGGTTTGTGGTGTTGACCTTGACTATAACTGTTTTTATATCGCTTCACGCGACTTGTTAGCTTTGCACTGGACTTATACTTCCTTGTCAGCATCGTTACGTGAATGCATGTTTCATTGCTCTCTGTTCTCGCAATTTTTCACTTGAACACCTTTGTCTGGTTCGAGAAATTGAACACCTTATTGTCAAATCTTGCCTCCTATTTCTTTTAAAAAGTAAGAGAGAGTGAAAGAGAGAGAGACAGAGAAAGAGAGAGCGAGAGAGAGAGAGAGAGACAGAGAAAGAGAGAGCGAGAGAGAGAGAGAGAGAGAGAGAGAGAGAAAGAGAGAAAGAGAGAGAGAGACACACAGAGAGAGCGAGAGAGGCAGACAGACATACAGACAAGCAGACAAAAAAAGAATGAGAGAGAGAGAGAGTGTGTGAGTGTGTGTGTGTGTGTGTGTGTGTGTGTGTGTGTGTGTGTGTGTGTGTATGTGTGT
This sequence comes from Littorina saxatilis, assembly GCF_037325665.1. Lineage (NCBI taxonomy): Eukaryota > Metazoa > Mollusca > Gastropoda > Littorinimorpha > Littorinidae > Littorina > Littorina saxatilis. Next base: position 61,841,047 of record NC_090246.1, on the reverse strand, counting down.
ATGTGTGTGTGTGTGTGTGTGTGTGTGTGTGTGTGTGTGTGTGTGTGTGTGTGTGTGTGTGTGTGTGTGTGTGTGTGTGTGTGTGTGTGTGTGTGTGTGTGTGTGTGTGTGTGTGTGTGTGTGTGTGTGTGTGTGTGTGTGTGTGTGTGTGTGTGTGTGTGTGTGTGTGTGTGTGTGTGTGTGTGTGTGTGTAACCAAGAGGAGGGATAGTCTTAAAACATGTAAAAGCCTGTCCTGATGTGAGATGGTGAGGCAAACTCTTTTTAGGAGGAGTGTGCCTTTAAATAGGTCATTTGATAGACAGTGATGGCTGGTTCTTTTTGTACCCTCCATCTTCTTTCTCCTTCTTTATCAATTTGATATTAATGTTCTGAAAGACCAGGTAAGAACAAAACGCCTACCTTGAAGCCTATGGCCTTTTGAAGGTTAGTCTGTAAAGCAGACAAGCAGTTGTCTGGCTCTTCCTATATTTGTTTGTCTGTATGTCTCTCTCTCTCTCTCTCTGTCTCTCTCTCTCTCTCTCTCTCTCTCTCTCTCTCTATATATATATATATATATATATATATATCTCTCTCTTTCTCTCTCTCTCTCTCTCTCTCTCTCTCTCTCTCTCTCTCTCTCTCTCTCTCTCTCTCTCTCATAATACATTTGTATTTGAAGTAAGGACCGGTTGTAAGAAAAGGCGTAGCCTTAAACCTCTATCCTTGAAAAATAAAGTTTCATCGTCATCACCATCATAATCATCATCATCTCTCTCTCTCTCTCCTCCAGCCTGACCAAATTGTGGACATCAAGGAAAGGCTGACGCAAGACCTTCTCGTTATCGCTGCTGCAATCAGGGCTATTCTTGGTTGATGGACTAATTATTAGTCGCGTCAATGATCGAGTGAACAGAACAATTTGAGAAAAGATACTGACCGCGATTCGGTATCCGTGACGCGTTATTCCAACAGTCGGAGTTTCCAACTATTGTGTATTTTTATTTTTCGTTTATTTCACAAGCCAACTGTTCTCTTTTTGCAATGGGCCTACGGCCTAGCGCCTACGCAGTAAACCATTCGTTCGTTCGTTCGAAGTGACACGTTCGTCTGCAATCACGACTCGCTAGACACCTACCCTGTATAACACAGTTTATGAAAAGGAAACCAAATAAAACAATTATGCCCTTATCGTACAGCCAGTAAAATATCCTCCACGAATCTGTCTTCCTTTTTGATGTACCTTATCTGGTTCAAACGAACACTGACAGACCTTTCGAAGTTGCAATACAGCTGGGGACAAGCAAAGGCACAAGACACCGGTTTGAAGAAATACCAATCATCAGTGTCTTTACCCCACAGAAAAAACACACCTGTGGAGATACTTAGATGCATACATATATGCATACATTTCGTCATCTAAAGTCCTAATGTACTTATTCTTGAAATTTGAAGGGAAGCATCAAAACATTTTTGTCTTTTTTTTGTTGTCATTTTTCCAACAAATATTGTGCACACATAAATACAGTTAGTTTCAAAGGGTCCTAAGGTACTTATTCTAGAAGTTTAAAGGGGGGGGGGTGTCAACATTTACTAGGGGGGGGGGGGGGGGGTCAAAATAGGCTAGCCCATAATGACCGGGCGGTAATTCTGGGCTGCCAAAAATGACCTCCCGGTCAAAACTGACTATGTGCCTGTTACACCGGTCCATGTAAAATCTGACGTGCTTCTGTCCGGGTGTAAAAGTTTGAGGACCTACCTTGCTTAAAGATTCTTCATAGACAGCTCTTTGAACAGAATTATATGTCTGTATGTATGTATTCATGACTAGAGAGTCAAATGCAAATTACACAAGTAAGTTCAAGTCGCTATCAGAGTTTCTAGCACAACAGAACACAAGCTTATAGAAAGTCAACGTGTACAGTGCAAACTCTCAATCTCATTCCTCACAACATCACCGACAAGTTACTTTATGCCAGGATCAACAATGGACTGTTGGGTATGGGTTGTACATCAAATACTCTAGCGCCTAATCGGTGAACAACAATGACCAACCAAACAAACAAGAACAACAAAAAATAAACAGTGCAACAAGTAAACATACAAATAACGACAAAACAAACAAGTAAACAAACAAACGGACAACTAACAAACAAACAAACAAACAACGCATAAATGACACAAAAGGATTCTAGTATAAAGAATACCAAAGGCCTACAATATATATATATACCAACTTAACAAAAGTCATGAATGGACTTAGTCAGTGAGTGGCACTATGTACTGACCAAACTGTATATCAGTAAAGTATGTCAAGCCGGGGAAAACCAGTGTCTGGACTGTCTAAAAAACTCTCTGCTTCAGTGAGGGATTTTGCAGCAAGCGAGAGAGAAGATAAAGAGGGAAAATGTTTCTCTGCGCGCGAGCCAGCAAGCAGGATATCATTCTCGGGTAGCAGTCTTTCTGTTTGGATTTTGAATTTGATACCGGAAGCCGTTTAAGGTTCCTGCTTTTGTCGGTTTGGTGGTTCTGATTACATTTGGATATAACGAGTGTCTTTGTTCTACAGTATGTTTTTCGAATGTGTGCCTGTGCATGCGTGTCTCCGTTAGCTACGGTAAGGGGAAAAAAGTTGTATTGTCAGTGTGGAAACTTTGTCCGTCCCCTATCCTTTCTTTCTCTCCCCGGGCAGTGAGACCCACCTTTTGAGACCTATAAAAATGTTACAACACAGTGTCTTCAAAACGGAGGGAATTAGTCTTAAATCGAGGGGGGGGGGGGGGGGGTTGGGGGTCTTAAACCATACTCTTGACTTGGCACTTACCTTTGTATTCTCTGCTGTCAGCTTCAGTCTCTTTTCATCAACTTCAGCGTCAGTCAGGTGTGCAAATCTCTTGGCCATCTCTTTTGGTTGGGAAACAACTCGGTAACATAAAGCTACCAAAAACACTTCACATAGCAAATCTTGCAATTAATCTGAGGTTCCTATGGTTACAGTCGTAGAATAGCTGGATTAAAGGATGAAGAGAAGAAGAACACGAAGAAGAACAACACTGAAAAAACAACTCCAACAAGAACAAGAACAAGAACAGAAGAACAGAGGCAGAGCCGTAAAACCAGGAAGAACGTACTAGAACTGGATAGCTATTAGTAGTTTACTTTTGTATTCGAACATTGCAATGATCATGGAATCTTGAGTTCGTGTCAAAGGGAATAAGAGCAAAACAGGGGTCCAAGATTGACAGCAGCGAAAACAAACTGGTGCTAAAAAGAAAGGAAGAAAGACGAAAGCGAAAATCAGACAGAGAGAAAAGAAAAGCGAACAGAAAGAAAATCTAATAGAAGGGAAAGTAGAAAAGAAAGGGTAAAAAAAAGGCCAATTAGCTTTGAACCATAAGGCGTTGGCTCAGTGCAGCTTAGTTCTTCTAGGAAAAAAAGAATACAGGTTTACACAGAACACATTATATGTCAATAGGGCATCTATATATATATATATATATACGACTTGTGTCTGTCTGTCTGTCTGTGTGTGTGTGTATGTGTGTAATCGCCATGCACGGCCAAAGTTCTCGATGGATCTGCTTCAAATTTGGTGTCCATATTCAGATACACCCCGCACAAAATCTGGTCGATGAGATATTTCAATACGTGCTCTCAGCGCGCAGCGCAAACCGATTTTGGTTTTTTTGGGGGGATCAACTACCATAACTCTTCCTTATCTTCTCCATGTTTTCAGCGTTTACCTCCCTTCCTTCGTATGGTGCACTATAGTATGAGGGGGCATCTTCCGATATTCCCGGCGTTCTGTTACTATTTTTAGAAGGTCACCGCAGTGTCCAGAACGTAAATTGGACCCGTAAATTATCCTCACTGTAAAAGTGCAAAGGTCGAATCAATTTATAGCCACGCGAAAAATACACTGTCATCTATCTCTCTATATATACGGCTTCTCTGTGTTTGTGTGTGTGTGTGTGTGTGTGTGTGTGTGTGTGTGTGTGTGTGTGTGTGTGTGTGTGTGTGTGTGTGTGTGTGTGTGTGTCTCTATGTGGGCAACACCTGTGGATTGTTCAGTTCTGTTTGTGATGTGGTCTGGCGGCTTTTGAAATGTCGCCAATGTTTTTACAGAGTGACGTTAAATAAACGATTTTATCATTTATCATGTATTTGTATGTACTGGCCTTCCTTTGAGAAGCCATAACAGTTCAAAAGGGCTTAGAGATAAGCTCTAAATTGCTCAATCCTGTTTGAGTGGAGTTCGCCTCCAAAGGTGATTAACACGGTTACATTCGTCGACAAGGATGGGACTCGATATGGTCAGGAATGGCATTATGGCCACTGAATCATTTTCGTGCGGTTCCCATTCCACGAATCTGGAAGGGACCTAAGCTTGGCGGGTCCATTGTTCGGACCCGGCGAAGCCGGCGTACGGCTCTAAGTATTTCTTCCCGGCGAAGCCGGCTACCCGGCGAAGCGGGTATTCATCTAGTAGATAATATAGCAGACAAGCAAGTTATGTATATGAAAGAAAGTTCACAAACATGTATCTGTCTACTCGATAGCATCCGGCTTTTCTATTCATTGCTAGTTCTACGTAAAACCTACACATAAAGTGGGCAATTCGACAAAAGGTCTTCACTTTTTTACTTGGCACGGTTGACATCATAACATTTATATGAGTCAGTGAGTGAATACTCCGTTTTTTGCGGTCGAAGCAAGGCAGAACTGGACCTGTCTTAAAAAGGATCGCTTGACTTGTTTAAAGTCTGAAGACTGCCTAACTGTCGGTAGATATTTAAACAAGTAATTTTCAGATTTCTGTGATGATTTTCTGGTTTTATTTTTTATTTTTTTTGTAACGCATTAGAATAAAACGTGTATGTCAGGTGCCGTATTATTTCTTCGTCTTTTTCTTCTTCTGCTTGTATGGGCTTTTGGTTGTGGTTTGTTTATTCTTTTTTTATTCTTATTTTTATTTTCGAAAAGGCTATTCTGCCGGTACCGGCAACGTAGCCTGTAGGCTACGTTGCCGGTACCGGCAAAATAACGATATGTTACGGTAGAGGCTATTTTGCCGGTAGAGGCTCTCTCTCTCTCTCTCTCTCTCTCTCTCTCTCTCTCTCTCTCTCTCTCTCTCTCTCTCTCTCTCTCTCTCTCTCTCTTTCTCTTTCTCTTTCTCTCATTCTTCTACAAACAATTGGAGCGTGCAGGCCATGTCGTACTCCAAGAGGATAACGGACACTTTTCCGTGACCAGTTCAGAAGGGGAAATCTGCGTGACGCCAATATCCTGTGATTGTACTTTCTACAAGTCCATGTCGCTACCGTGTCGACATATCTTCGCTGTGAGAAAGATATGCGGTCGTGATTTATTCGACACTGAATTGATTGCCCAACGGTGGACACTTGAATACTACAAACGCGGCCATCGATTCTTTCAGGCACTTTCTGACATTGTTGAAGAACGACTACCTGTGACAGTCGAAACGACGCCTCGTCCACGCATTGTCACAGCAAACAACCGATACCGGCGAGCCCTCCACCTCAGACAACAATTGGCTTCTTTAGCTGCAGAAAACAACTTTGATTTCCAAGAGAAATTGAGCGTGTTAGATTCTGTTGTAAAAATGTGGGGATCTGGAAAACATGTAGCGGTTGTGGAACTAGTGTATGATATGACAGTCGCCCAAAACCCACCACCACCAACAACAACACCACAGTCTGACGAGGAGGGTTCATCCGCACCAAGGCCTACGACGTCTCACGAAGATGGTTCATTCGCACCAAGGCCTACGACGTCTCACGAGGATGGTTCATTTGCACAAAGGCCTACGACGTCTCAAGAGGATGGTTCATTTGCACCAAGGCCTACGACGTCTCAAGAGGATGGTTCATTTGCACCAAGGCCTACGACGTCTCAAGAGGATGGTTCAGTCGCACCAAGGCCTACGACGTCTCATGTAGCGGTTGTGGAACTAGTGTATGATATGACAGCCGCCCCAAACCCACTACCACCAACAACAACACCACAGCCGTCCAACACGTCTACTCGGCTGTACGGTCTTCTCTCCGCACTGTGTGTGCACTATGTGACGATGACTTGTTGAATACTCAATCTATTTCATGTGATTCATGTCTCAGATCCCTCCATCTGCAATACGCTGGAAAACGCTCAAGACCAAAAACCAGGTTCTGGTGCAGGAACTGCTATGAATGACACACACACACACACACACACACAGACATAGAGACAGAGAGTCAGCGACAATGATCATAGAGAGAGAGAGATGTGACGATGACTTGTTGTATATTCAACGTCCGTATATTCAATCTATTTCATGTGATTCATGACACACATAGAGACAGAGAGTCAGCGACAATGATCATAGAGAGAGAGATGTGACGATGACTTGTTGTATATTCAACGTCCGTATATTCAATCTATTTCATGTGATTCATGACACACACATCGAGACTTGTGTATTGCCTTTGTGAGATGGAGAATCCGACTAGACGTTTCACTTTACTAGCTTCAGCAGCGTCCAACCGGCAAAATAGCCTCTACCGTAACATATCGTTATTTTGCCGGTACCGGCAACGTAGCCTGTAGGCTACGTTGCCGGTACCGGCAAAATAGCCATTGCCTTTTATTTTTGTGTTTTGCTTGGGTGTGCTTTAAGATGGTAATGATTGTACCCTAATGCGCTCTCTGTCTCTCTCACTGTCTCTCTGTCAGTCTTTTTCTCTGTCTCTGTCTCTCCGTGTCCGTCTCTGTCTCTGTCTCTCTGTGTCTGTCTCTGTGTCTCTCTCTCTCTCTCAGTCTCTCTCTCTCTCTCTGTCTCTGTCTGTCTGTCTGTCTCTCTCTCTCTCTCTCTCTCTCTCTCTCTCTAAAGGACAGATTGTAAGAAAAGGCCCAGCCTTAAATCATTATCCTTGTAAAACAAAGTTCAGTCTCAGTCTCAGTCTCATTCTCTGAAGATTATGCAAACCCATCTGTATGAGGAAAATGAACGCCCGCTCATCATGGAATGGTGCGGCTTAAGCAGTCAAGCATGACAATTAACGACACATTGGTGTGCCTGAACTACCCGCAATTTCACCCCAAAAAACGACGAAGGTGTTTATTTCTACAGTAGCTTCTTCATTGAGATTACTTTCCACAATGATCAACCTCGCTGCCAAAGTCTTGCTATTATAAAGCTTGTCAGTGCGGTCATAAAATTGGCTAATACGCTCCAGAAGCCTTGGTAAGGTGTGGGCATTGAATATAAATAGGATAATCCAATGCGACGTTTAGAGAGCCTCTAGTGCTCCTCGACCTGATCAGATTGCCTCAAACCAGTTGGATTATAAGCACAGAAAAAGGGCATTTATAGATTCATGCTTCACACACGCACACGCACACGCACACACAAACATACACACGCACACATACACACGCACACACTTACACACACACACACACACACACACACACACACACACACACACACACACACACACACACACACACACACACTCAAAACACACACACATAGTATCATAGATGTATACATTTTCTTTAATTCATATGACTAGAATCGGACGCTGTGTCACACTGTCATCAGAAACGTACGTCACTGTTATTCACCTTGTTGCTGGTGTCTATTCATTGCTTGACGACAAACAGAACTACGAGCATGTCATCATTTTGTGGATTACTTGTACTTGTCCACCTATTCAGCATTCAATACACACAGAGATAGTCATCAGTTGGCCGAAATCGGAAGAACTGATAGTTACATTGATCAAGAGTCACTTTAGCTTCTTTTTTTTGGACACATATTTTTGTCATTTAGTTATTGTTGTGTGGAGATGGGTAGGAAAGAAGGGGGTAAAGGATTTCTTGGATACAAAAAAATCTTCATAAGAAGAATATGATATGAGATTATGTGTATTTAGAGAAGGTGCTTAACAGCAGAAATGTTAATTTACAAGTACTTTGTATTAGCATGATAAAATGTACCTGAATATTTCAAACAACAGCAACAGAAATCTACAAGGACATGTTTAAGAAAGACGAACAAGAAAAAAAAAAGAAAGAAAGAAAGAAAACAACAAACAAACAAACAAACAAACAAAAACTCAAACAAACAAGCAAGCAATCCAACCAATCAACCAACTAACCAACAAAAACTAAAAACAAAACCAAGACCAAAGAAGGAAGACAATAATACATGCATCTTCACTATTGTCAGCGACGTCAACAACAGTGCAAATTCAGGTCTAATTCGAAGCATAAGAATAAATATTTACTACCCGGAAAAATCCCATAGATTTTGTAGGTACTAGGTGGAGATTCTTTTACTGAAATGTATCATAATTACCAGTTTTCAAGATGTGGCATAATTGTAGGTACATCTGTATATAGTTATTACACGTAGCCATACTGCACGTCGTTAAAGAAAGTACATGTAGTAAGTACTAACACCATGGGAAATGTCTAACGACACATAAACTGTGAATCATTGTACTCATATACTGTAACTTGTGACTGTGATTGTCCATGATAGTGTCAGCATTAAGATTACTCGTGTTCTGGGACTAGTCATATCTCCAGACATGGTGTTTTTTGGTCCACTCATAAGAAAAAGATGACGTTTTCTTGACAAGTAAGTAGACTCTATTTTCGCAACGACTATCATAGTTGTTGTTTTAACCCCCCAAATTCAGATACTTTTAAGAACTAGTTTTTACAAACACCATTTCAAACAAGACTGCAAAAAAATCATACACGTATAAAGCAATAAAAATCAACAATTGCTTAAAAATGCTGTAAAGGTCTACTCTGAATTTTGTTTTCATTCCTGTCAACAGCACAAGTCAAAAGAATAGTACAACTTTTTTCCAGAGCAAATGATCTTCTAAAGTGAAAAAAAATATAGGTTTGGCGAATTCAACTTCAAGTGTAAACACGTCGCGTGAAGCGATATAAAAACATTTAGTCAGTCGGTATCAAACAAAAAGATCAACACCACAAACAAATCATCGGCAAGACTATATTTAGATAGTCTCGGCTAACAATACCCGAAGACCGAGACAGACAAAACAAACACGTCTGTTTCATGATGAAGCTTTCATAAGCAAAAATTCCTATTGTATTGTGCTGTCCTTGTATTGGTGAGTACAGAATTCTTTTGTTCTTTTCAAACTTTGTTCATCTCACCACAGTCACTTTGTTGTTTAGATTTCTTTTTTTGTAATCTAAAAACATGACTGCTTGTGAGACACAAATATTTGAAAACAAAATATATCAATGCTCACCATAACACAGACCACTCATTTGTCAAATTTGTTGATTTAATTAATTTCTTTTTACATTTAGTCAAGTTTTGACTAAATGTTTTAACATTGAGGGGAAATCGAGACGAGGGTCGTGGTGTGTGTGTGTGTGTGTGTGTGTGTGTGTGTGTGTGTGTGTGTGTGTGTGTGTGTGTGTGTGTGTGTGTGTGTGTGTGTGTGTGTGTGTGTGTGTGTGTGTGTAGAGCGATTCAGACTAAACTACTGGACCGATCATATCCGGGGTTTTGTAAAAGTTGAGGCGGCACTGTCACACCCTCATTTTTCAAATTGATTGACATTTTGGCAAAGCAATCTTCGACGAAGGCCGGACTTTGGTATTGCATTTCAGCTTGGTGGCTTAAAATATAATTAATGAATTTGGTCATTAAAAATCGGAAACTTGTCATTAAACTTTTTTTTAAACGATCCAAAAACAATTTAATCTTATTCGTCATCATTTTCTGATTCCAAAAACATATACATATGTTATATTTGGATTACAAACAAGCTCTGAAAATTAAAAATATGAAAATTATGATTAAAAGTAATTGTCCGAAATCGATTTAAAAACAATTGCCGGTCCCTGATTCCAAAAACATATAGATATGATATGTTTGGATTAAAAACAAACTCAGTACGCTAAAAAGAATAGCGATACAGAAAAGCGTGTTATCCTGCTCAGCGCGACCACTACGGCACTATTCTGGCTTGTCGATTTCACTGCCTTTGCCGCAAGCGGTTGACTGACGAAACTACGAGTATGCGGTCTTGGTGAAAAAATGCAGTGCGTTCAGTTTCATTCTTTGAGTTCGACAGCTTGACTAAATGTTGTTATTTCGCCTTACGCGACTTGTTTTCTTTTGTTTTAAATTCAATTAGTTTTCTTTAAAAAGAAAAATCCTGTTTATTTTAGTTTATTGAAGATTGGTCCTGGTGCTTTGTTTTGCTTGTTGGTCTAAAAAGTAATGCTAAAACGAAAGAAAACTAAACCTGACAAATGTCGAAACCGGCAGATGCCACAGAAAGGAAAGTTAGTTATACTCCGTTTTGGCTTGTTCTGGGTGTTCTCACTCCTGTGTAGCTTACTTGAACACAGCGATGACCAACTTTCTAAAGTTGAAGAGGCCAGACAGCACGAGCCCAACCCAAAGCACCAGGAACATGCCTTCGCTCCATGCGTTGACGGTCAGGGCACACTGTAGGGTCAGCACGTCAACGTTCTTAGTGTACTCAGGGTCTTCAGAGTTCTCAGTGTGCTCATGGTCCTCAGCGTTCACGGTGTAGAAGACGGCCGGCTCCTTGAAATTACAAGCTTTCTCTTGTGTGAAGATGTGCCAGGTCTTGGAGTCGTGAGTCCAGATTTGCTGGAACCGGTGCCAGCCCCACTTAGCAAAGCTGGTTTGCAGGGTGAAATCAAGCCAGAGGAATGCCAGTATGGTTCCAAACACAGCCGTCAGGTAGATAGTCGACTCTGGCTGAAACATGTTTTTTTTTTAAATGACACTGCGGTGGGCTCTCTAGCAGCATTATCGGATTCAAGATTTCTTGTACTGGGTTCTTGTGACAGTTTGGTACCTTACTTTTGTGTTGGGTCGATTTCGGGGGTACCCTACGTGAGTGAGCGGCTGTCACATGACCTCTATAAAAGAAATCTTCAATTCAAAAAGTGTGTAAGAAAGCCAAGTTAAGTGTTGTTATGGGCATACATTATTTGAATAAAATAACAAGTTGGGGTACAAAAGTGTTGCAATGTCTTCTCTTTTGATTGTTCGTATGTGTCCGATTTGAATGATGCTCTGAATTAGCACATGTAAAAGTCTTGTGGTGGTGTACACGATCTTTCACAAAAAGAACGGCACCTTTAAATGCTTCTTGTTTTATTTGACATGTCTTCCTATCGTATTGTTAAAATGGACCAAAACGCGTTGCCTTTTACGGGTCTCTGAACCCGTGTTGACGAACGCGCAGGGGAAACCTGATTGAATAGTTTAGTTGTTATTCTTAATGCTGCTGTTGTTGGTTTGTATGGGTTGTGAACGAGTGAATACTCTTAGTTTTATTGAGTTGAACTTTCTCACGTTACATTATAGATTAAACCTGTAGGCCAGTCACTAACGAAAGATGTGTCTTAAACATGTGAACAACGAGTACGTGTGTGAAGCTTACCTCAATAAAAGCAAGAGTATTATTCACACTTTCACAACCTATACAATCCCGACAGGGATATTTCCAGAGTTCGTCGATTCTAATCTTACCTTGATGTAGTGTGGTAACAGGAGAAGCACTGCCACGACGAAAAAACTGACAAAAACTCGGGGGCCGAACTCCTGTCCAAACTGTACATTTTCGACTGAGTCTCTCCATGCTTGGCCGACCTGAAAACATATACAGATGTCGGAAGATTTAGAGAAGGGGTATATATGCAAACACGTGAAGAACGACCAGTTTGGCTCACACTCAGACTTGGTCAACATACTATATGATTATCTTCCTTTCCACGACACCATGAACCCTAACTTACGACATCTGCCCACAATACAATAAAATAAGAATAATAAAAATTAAAATTAAAAATGCCAAAGAAAGTAAAAGGATTCAATAATAGATTCCAATTAAAGCCCCAGTCTGCCT
>NC_090246.1:61756621-61819121 GCF_037325665.1 Littorina saxatilis | reverse complement strand
CATAAAGATCGGTCCAGTAGTTTAGTCTGAATCGCTCTACACACACACACAGACACACAGACACACACACAGACACACGCACATACACCACGACCCTCGTTTCGATTCCCCCTCGATGTTAAAATATTTAGTCAAAACTTGACTAAATATAAAAAGCATAAGGCAATAACTTTTTTTTTAAATAATAATAATGACCTTGCTTGAACAGTGACAACAAAATGATAACGCAGTGCTTTTGAGACTCGTCTATGAAGTTGTGGTGGGAAAACCCATCATGTCACTAACTTCCAAATTTGGCAGGTTCATAAAAGAGGTACAATGTCCCCAAGTTTGGCGTTAGCAGCCAAGATTCCGAAGTTGTGTTTATATGCATAATACATGCCTTGTACACTTGTAAAAGACCTTTGTGTGTGTGTGTGTGTGTGTGTGTGTGTGTGTGTGTGTGTCTGTGTGTGTGTGTGTGTGTGTGTGTATGTGTCTGTGTGTGTCTGTGTGTGTATTGGCACACAACCCGTGTCCCCAACTCAGTGAGTCCAAGTTTGACGTGTGTATGTCTTTACTTTTCTGAGACTGTGTCTGTATGCTTTTGTTTGAGGAAGGAACATAACTTAATAATATGAGACCAAAAAACAAGAAAGGTTGGCTTATGGTGTGTTTCATTTTAGACAAAACAAAACCAAAATAGGGGTCTCAAACGAAGGCCCCACTGTACCATAACGCTGTCGGCCCTTTTTTCCCTTGCCTGTAGTTTTGCAAGATTGCCTTTATTGATAACATAATTGTCTTGAAAGTTAATACGCTCTTCCCGGTGGAAGCAACAACGTCATGCCATACGGGGTTGGGGTAAGCTCTGTGCTTCCTCATACGACGATAACGCAGACGGATGAAGAGAAACAGAAGAAGAACAACAACAAAAAACAACTCCAACAAGAACAAGAACAAGAACAGAAGAACAGAAGCAGAGCAGCAAAACCAAGAAGAATAAGAACTGGATTAGTTGTTAGTAGTTTACTTTTGTATTCAAACATTGCAATGATGGAATCTTGAGTTCGTGTCAAAGGGAATAAGAGCAAAACAGTAGTCAAAGATTGACAGCAGGAAAAATAAACTGGTGACAAACAGAAAGAAAGAAAGACGAAAGCGAAAAGCAGACAGAAAAGCGAACAGAAAGAAAATCTGATAGAAGAGAAAGAACGTTGGAAGAAAATAAAGGGTGAGAAAAGAAAGTCCCATCAACATTTAACCATAAGGCGTTGGCTCAGTGCAGCTTAGTTCTTCTAGGAAAAAAGAAGACAGCTTTACATAGAAAACATAATAATTATGTCCATGGGGCATAGATAATAAATTTTATGTCTACTTGATAGCATCCGGCTTTTCTATTTATTGCTAGTTCTACGTAAAACCTACACATAAAGTGGGCAATTCGACAAAAGGTCTTCACTTTTTTTCTTGGCACGGTTGACATCATAACATTTATATGAGTCAGTGAGTGAATACCCCCTTTTTTGCGTTAGAAGGAAGTCTGAAGACCTGTCTTTAAAATGATCGTTGACTTGTTTAAAGTCTTAAGTCTGCCTACAGACGGTAAATATTTAAACAAGGAATATTAAGATTTGCTGTTGATTTTCTGGTCTGTTTGTTTGTTCGTTCATGGGCTGAAACTCCCACGGCTTTTACATGCATGACCGTTTTTACCCCGCCATTTAGGCAGCCATACGCCGCTTTCGGAGGAAGCATGCTGGGTATTTTCGTGTTTCTATAACCCACCGAACTCTGACATGGATTACAGGATTTTTTTCGTGCGCACTTGGTCTTGTGCTTGCGTGTACACACGGGGATGTTCGGACACCGAGGAGAGTCTGCACACAAAGTTGACTCTGAGAAATAAATCTCTCGCCGAACGTGGGGACGAACTCACGCTGACAGCGGCCGACTGAGCTACATCCCTGCCCATTTTCTGGTCTTACCTTGAAAGTTTTTTCTAATACCTTAATACGAAAGAAAATAATAATAATTTAAAAAAAAAGCATTTGAATAAAACGAGTATATCATGTGGCAGTGCGGTATTCCTTCTTCGTCTTCTTCTTCTGCGTGCATGAAACTCGTAGATGTAGACTTGTGTTGTTTGCACGAGTGGGTATTTACTACGTGAATGCCCGTGTTTACCCCGCCATTTAGGAAGCCATACGCCGATTTCGGGGAATGCGGCATTCCAATACACAATAGAACAGCTTCATACTGATTCTTTGTGTTAATCCTAGTTATATCCTTGACTGTAAACTGCAATTTAAACAATGACATCAGTTTAAAAAAGTGAGGTGACCTTCCGTGTTTCTTTTGTTGTTGTTTGTGCTTTTTTTAATTTTTTTATTGTTATATTATTTTGTTGAATTTTGTATTGTTTTATTTTGTTCGGGTGTGCCTCAGAAGGTAATGATTGTACCCTAATGAACTCTGTCTCTGTCTCTGTCTCTGTCTCTGTCTCTGTCTCTCTCTCTCTCTCTCTCTCTCTCTCTCTCTCTCTCTCTCTCTCTCTACCGCAACACGGTGGCCTAGTGGTAAGGCGTCCGCCCAGTGAGCGGGAGGTCGTGGGTTCGAACCCCGGCCGGGTCATACCTAAGACTTTAAAATTGGCAATCTAGTGGCTGCTCCGCCTGGCGTCTGGCGTTATGGGGTTAGTGCTAGGACTGGTTGGCCCGGTATCAGAATAATGTGACAAGGTGAGACATGAAGCCTGTGCTGCGACTTCTGTCTTGTGTGTGGCGCACGTTAAATGTCAAAGCAGCACCGCCCTGATAGCACCCAAACAAAAACAAAAAAACAATCATCACGGGGTTGGGGGTTGGGGGCTTACGCAGTCTTATCATTGTGATCAGACACGTACGTGACTGTTATTCACCTTGTTGTTGGTGTATATTCATTGCTTGACGACAAACAGAGCTACAAGCATCTAATCATTTGTGGATTACTTGTACTTGTCCACCTATTCAGCATTTATTACACACAGAGATAGTCATCAGTTGGCCGAAATCGGAAGAAGTTACATCGATCTAGAGTCACTTGAGCTTTGTTGTTGACACATATTTGTATCAGTTAGTTATTGTTGTGTGGGCCATGGGGGTGGGTAGGAAAGAAGGGAGTAAAGGATTTCTTGGTTACAAAAGAAGAATATGATATGCGATCTGAATATTTCAAACAACAACAAAAGAAATCTACAAGGACATGTTTAAGAACGACGAACAGAAAGAAAAAGAAAGACAGAATGTTAAAATATTTAGTCAAAACTTGACTAAATATAAAAAGAGAAAGAAGAAAAAGAAAAAAAAACTCAAACAAACAAACAAGCAATCCAACCAACCAACCAACCGACCAACCAACCAACAAAATAACAACACAAACAACAACAACAAAAACAAGAAATGAAGACAATAATAAATGCATCTTCACTATTGTCAGCGACGTCAAGAACAGTTCAAATGCAGGTCCAATTATTCAAAGCAAAAGAATAAAACATAAAACCGGGGGAAAAAACATAGATTTTGTAGGTACTAGGTGGAGACTCTGTTACAGAAAATCATCGTTTTCAAGATGTGGCATAATTGTAGGTACTTCTGTATGTAGTTATTACACGTAGCCATACTGCACGTTAGGGTTAGGGTACATCTTCTTGAGGATTGCTGCATCTGCGCCCCACGTTGTGCCAGTTAGCTTTTTCATTAGTGCTAACCTTAGCTTGGCTCTGGCTTCGACTTCCTCTGTCTGCTGCTTCCAGGTGAGTCGCCTGTCAAAGGTCACGCCAAGGTACGTGGGGATGTTGTCAGCCTGCAGCGTCTGTCCGCAGAGCTTGAGGTTGGCCTTCAGTTCTTTCGGGGATAGACTAAAGATCGTGTAAGTGGTCTTCCTGGTGTTGATGTTGACGAGCCACTTCTTTGTCCAGTCCTCAAGCACTTTCAGCGCCTCTTGCATCCTGTAGTTTGCTGTTGTGATGTGCTCTTCCGAGCACCAGAGTGCAAGATCGTCCGCATAGATGGCTCCATGAACATTTCGAGGGAGGTCCTTGACGATGTCGTTGATGAAGACTAGGAACAAGGTGGGGCTGAGGACTCCACCCTGTGGGACTCCGTCTTTCAGCGTCTTCTTCCGGCTGTACTGCCCGCTTACATGGACTTTTGCTTTCCTGTTGTTCAAGTACTGGCAAATCCACTGGAACATACATCCGGCCACGCCACTCTTCTGGAGCTTCAGCTTCAGCTTCAGCCCTTCCTTCCAGACCTTGTCAAAGGCCTTCTCCATGTCAATCCAGATCGTCAGGGTGTGTTTCTTGTCCTGGTAGCCATCTTCGATCTTCTGGGCGATGTATGCCACCTGGTCCTCGGTCGAGCGATGTTGCCTGAAGCCGGCCTGTTCTGGAGAAAAGGTGTTGTTCTTCTCCAGATGCCAAGTGAGCCTGGTGTTGATCAGCCGTTCCATGAGTTTGCCCACGCAGCTAGTGAGGCTGATGGGTCTGTATGAGTCCACCTTCGCTCGGTCTTTGCCCTTCTTGTGGATCGGGACCATATCAGCTTCTCGCCAGACTTGCGGGACATGGCCAGTCTTCCAGCTGTTGTTGTAGAGCTTCAGTAGCTGTGTTTTTGCCCTTGTGCCTAAATGTAGAAGCATCTCGTTGGTGATCTTGTCTGGCCCTGGCGACTTTCTTTCATGCAAGGCTTTCATGGCATCTGCCAGCTCCTGATGGTTGAACGGCTTGTTCATGTGTTCCTCTGGCTGATGCTCATTGGAGGTTCTTCTCTCCTCCTGTATCTCTGCTCTTCTTTCTTCTGGTACAGTGATGTTGCTGACTTTCTCGTAGTTGTCAATGAAAAGGTTGGCAGCCTTTCTTCCTGTCAGCAACTCTTGGCCCTGCGAGATGGTGATTGTCGCTGCTCTTGTGTCTTCGCCGTTCATGGCTTTCGGCAGCTTCCACAGCTTGTTGCCGTCCCTTTCTAGGTTCAGCTTCTCCGTCTTCTCCCTCCAGCTTGATCTTGCTGCTTGGAGGTAGGCTCTCCTGTACTTGGCAGTGGCTGCTTTCAGGGTAATGTTGTTGTCAACAGAGGGGTTCTCCTCCACTTCTTCTCTGATACTGCTGACTTCATCCTCAAGCTCCTGAAGCTCTTCCGTCCAGTAGGGCCTGTAGTTCTTGCGTGCGCCCCGTGGGATTGTTTCTGAAGCTGCTTTCAGGATGGCCTGGTTGAAGTTCCTGGTGACCCGGTTGATGTTCAGGTCGTCTGTCTTCAGGCCCCTGGTGTAGAGGTCTGTGAGGCTCGCAAATATGTTCCAGTCTGCCTTCTTGTAGTTCCATCTTGGAAACGTTGTACTGTTCTGTGGCCTGTACTGCAAGTTGTTGGCCAGCTTCACTGGCCGGTGGTCGCTGCCTCCTAACTGGCTCAGTATCCCTCTTGTGGTTTTCTTGGAGAGGTCATCAGTTGCAAAGGCAAGGTCTGGGGTGGAAGTCGACAGCCACCTGCGTGAGAAGAAGGTGGGTGGGTCTTCTGGATCGTTCAGCAGTATCATTTGAGCGTCGATCTGCCAGTCCTCCACTTCCTCTCCTCTTCTGTCCGTCTCCTCGTAGCCCCAACAAGTTGAGTGGCTGTTGAAATCGCCAACAACCAAACAGCTCTCGGCTGGTAGATTTTCCAGATACTGCAAGGAAAGTTCTTTGTCTGGGGGGCAGTACAGGTTGTAGATGGTAATGACAGAGCTGTCCACTGTGATTTTGACTCCTTGGACTTCAGCTTGCTGATTTGTGTCCACTTTGATTTCTTGTGCTGGTATACTGTTCTTGATGAGCATCAGCACTCCTCCTTTGTGTCTTCCTTCTCTGTCCTGTCTGCAGGTTTGGTATCCTCTGATGGTGAACCGGTGGTTCGGATTCAGGTGCGTTTCTTGGATACAGGCTACATCAATATTGTCGGCATACAGTCTTTCAGTGAGAGGAAGCTTTTTGTTGTACACTCCTTCCGCATTCCATTGAAGAATGTTCAGCGGTCGAGGAGTCTCCTGCGCGCTTGTTGTTCTTCTTTGGCCAGTAGCATTTACCCTCCGCCTCCGTAGCCTGGCTCCTCGCGGCGGGACGGGGTGACCTCCGGTAGCTTGGGTTGGGCCCCTTTGAGGCATAGGGCCCGGCACTCTACCAGCCCGGGGGGACTCCACAGGCAGAGCACCATCACGTGTTGAATCGTCGTTGTCCATCATGGGAGTGAAATGCGTTGCACTGTCGTTACGCGCACTTTGGCCCAGCGCATCCGTCTTCAGCAGTGGTTTCTTCTCCGACTTTTCCTTGTCGTAGGAGACTTGCCGTCCATGGCTGCAGAACGTCCCCCGTCCTTGGTTTTTTGTCTGAGTGATCCTTCTCATACCCCATTAGCCTCGGGGAGAGGTGGCTGAATTAGTCTGACCTCTACCCTTTGACCTGTCCAGCTTCAGTCAGCAAAAAACTTCCTGTTGTGTTTCTTTGGGTTTAGCTGTTCCTTGAAGTATTTTTCCACGGACATTATTTTGATATGTTATTCACTTTTAGCAAACATTGAAAATCCAAAACAGTCTCAGTGTCGATCGATACACACGGTCACCTTGTCTTGTCTGGTCTTGTCTTGTCTGGTCTGGTCTGCTCTTGACTGCTCTTGCCTTACCTTGCTTGTCTTGCCTTGTCCTGGATCTGGTCTGGTTAGATTAGGTCGGGTTAAGTGTGGTCTGGTCTGGACTGGTTTTTGTTTCTTTTCTCTTTTTACTTTTAGTTAAGTTTTTGTATTTCTTGGTACGATGATGAGTATAGGTTTGGCTTTAGAACTGTTTATAATGACCAGACTACGTTCAGTTCGGGGTAAAAACCGAGTCGCACAGTATATTTGCATGCGATCAGTGGTCTGTCAGTTGCAACTTCAAGTGCTTCACCCGGCTTTCGTTTCAGTAGTGTGACATTCTTTCTATTCCCATCGTAAAGAAGCAAGCACCCAGACACACACCACCCAAACTGACAAGCGAACAACTAACATTTTGTGGTCCATTATCTGTCTGGAGTAGGTCCAACAGAACCTGGGACGCAACGCAGTCTAACATAGATGTAGAACTACAGTAATCAGAAAAACATTTCAGTTCCTGTGGAAAAATAATTTAAAAAAGTGAAAAAGAATTAGGCCGAGACAAACCCGAAACAACAATAGTAGTACACATGGATAGTGTAGGCAGGCTTAGGTGTTTGTTGTTGTTGTTGTTGTTTTCTCACTGAAACCACTTACATGTTTTTATTTACTTTTGTGCTCGGCTAAGCACTAGAGCTGGTCAAGATCAGGTAGCTTCCGGGCGAAAAGCGAAACTTGAGTTGTAGCATGCGTGCTAATCAGTAAAAGCCACATAGACTAGGTGCCTGATTAATTCTTATTCAGTTTTCATCTCAACTATTTAGTACTTATAGGGAGGCTGTTCTCTTTCTATCACCCGTTATTTCAACGTCAGTAATTTCAACGTTAGTTGCTTCTATTCCACTAGCGTTTTTGCAAATAAATGTATCTGCTCTCTCTCTCTCTCTCTCTCTCTCTCTCTCTCTCTCTCTCTCTCTCTCTCTTAAATTGAGTTTGTCCACGTGTGCGACGCATGATTTTGAAGGCTTTCACTGAACCGTGCATCGTCCTGCTAGCATGTTATGTCATGGCTAAATATAGTAACCAATCAACAGCTCTCTCTCTCTCTCTCTCTCTCTTCACCACCTGTAAACAAAGAAGATGGCCGCCAACAAGATGTCAACACTTGCAATCGTCACGATTTTTTCCCTGGCAGGTAAACAATCTAGATGTTTTCAAGACGGAAAATTTTGTCTAACAAACTTTGGATTGAATGATGACCCATGGTACCGCTTCTAATGGTTTCCATTTTACTACAAGGGTGGTACAATCAATTTTACAGATGAGGAAACCGAAAAAGATCATTGCTGATCAGTGATTGCGTTCAGATTCTTTTCTTCGAAGTCTACTGTCGCAAATGTCGGAATGCAGTCGAATACCTAGTTAATTAGAAATAGTGTGGAATCAGAAATCGCATTGAGAGTGTTTTCTTTTCATAGAATATAGGATTGTGTTCTTGATGATTTATTTCCAGGGACGAAAACGCATGTGTGCACCTGTAAATCTTGACTAATCTGTCAACCATAAATTTGCATGTGATTGACCACTGAAGCAAAATAAGCTTTACATTCACTGAATATCGTGTTATCTATATGACAATCTGTATACAAGGGAACCAAATTCATCGTTTAGATGGCATGAAACTGGTCATCTTCAAACAATTAAACGATCGGTCATTGCTAGTGCTACGGATGTTTTCAAAGAGGTCGTTTCGTTGTTTCTGGATGTTCACTTGTTGTGACATGCTGGAGCAAGTTTAGTGAAAACTGGTGTTGTTTGGTTGCTGTTGTATTCTTCAACTGTCTCATTTGACTGGCTTCTATAAGACTATTCTGAATCAATGTTGTTCTCAGCCTTAGAGGACCAAAGGTCACTTTGTTTGACCTGGGTTGAAAATATGTATTTTATAATCCAAATGTCGAGTCCGATTCATAAAAGCAGATTAGCTGCACTTGACTGCACGGTGGCGCTGTTGGAGCTGTAACAGTAAGTCGGCATAATCGCCATTCATGAAACCCAGTTTCAACTCGCCAAAGTCACATGGCGGCTGTAAACTTAGCTGACCTACCTCACGGCGCTACAGTTGTTAACTGCATGATGCTGCCAGTAATCTATTGATGTTTGGATGGCTGTGTCTGCATGTGGTCGTATGCAATAGGGCGCCTCACTGACTGTTCTTCTCTCTGCTAGTAGAAAGCGTCAAGTGGCGGTAATTTCCTTTGATAAGGGTGTATGTGCGCATGCGTACGTATACAGAGCAAGAAGCGAGGTAACAATCTCGTTAGCTAAAGGCGCTCAAAGATGGTCACATGAATGCCAGTTAAAATCGAAATTTAGAGCCATTTAGTTAAAGAGGTTCTAGCCGCTAAAGCCACCTCAAATTTCTTACTTCTTATGAATTGGCCTCCTGGTTAGTATAGTGGTTGTGTCAGCTTGGTTGGAAAATTGATGGCCAGGAGATCTTTAACATGTCAAAACTATCGGATGGTCAACCAGCCAGGGATCAGACGTATGTGGGATCAGAACAAAACTCTTAAAGAGTATGCGTCAATGATGGAAGACTGAGTCCTGGTAACAGTTAACACTGCTGAATATCAGGACGCTTTAGCCTTTGGATGTGGCATGGTCACTTAGTTTTACTAATAGGATAGAAAGGGGACATATTCTTGTTGTAACTTCTAGTTCTGTCATTTATTATAGAACTTGCTACATGTGGAAAGGACGTTACTTGTGTCTTTCTTGACCTTATTCTGATATGGTTAGGCATACATTTTTGTTTTTAAAGAATGAATCAGTTGTTTTAAAGTATACTGTAAATGGAGTTCATCAAGTTATATACACAGACATATATTATTATGCTGTCATTTCGAGCTTAGGTCACCTATTCAAAGGTTACACATGCTTTGTAAGGCCAATGTGAAAAGCAGCCATTTTTGTTATACATTGTAGCATAAGGATAGGCAGTATTAAATTTGAAGAGACTAAGATTTTAACTGACACAACATACATCCTGCTCTTTAACCTTTAACGTCCTTCTTGGGTCGTGGACAACCCAGAGCCTCACAAGCCTGAAACAGTTGGGAGTTTTTGATTAAGATTTCCTGTACTCCTCAAACACCTTAAGACCAAACATCGAACACTTTCTGAAGGATTATCTTTGTGAACAAACAAACAAATAAACAATGACTTAATTTGAACAAGGCAGTCCGGATAATGTGTGTCATGGGCGAGAAGGATTTTACGATGTTTATCTCTATTCGGATGGCGTGGGTCATGTACGACCCTTACTCTGCAATGAGGTGGTAAAGAGTTTATCCCTATTGAAGCAATTCAGATGGCATGGGTCGTGTACCACCCATATTTTTTACGTTAAGTACAATGTATAACCGGACATGATCCACATCATCCGGATTGTGTTGTCCAAAGTGTGATCCGGTAAAGAATACAAAATATTTAGGAATTTGTCCTAAATGTTGTGGTTGAAAGTCTTACATGCCTGGATGAAACTCATGCACAATTAGACATACGCATGCTTTGATTAAACAATCTACAAAATACATTTAAATTAAAGTGCGTGCCAAAAAATGAATTACAATAATAATAAAGCTAATGAGTGACAATGCCTCAGGAATAAATTGCTGTTTGGTTGTTAATCCTCATATTGCACTGACTCAGGTTGAAAAGCAATATGAAATACATATTTCACTGATAAGTAGGCTTGAAAATACACACACACACACACACACACACACACACACACACACACACCATATGATTAATCCAGTTGCCATCAAAACCTCCATAAAAAAAAAATCCAGCACTCTTTCAAACATTTGCATACTAGTTTTGAAACAAGACGAAATGATGGACCAGCATTAAAGCGAAGCTTAATAGCTTCTTAACGCTACAGGCCATCGAATGAGAACTTTCCGTGTTGTCTGTCACTGTGTCAGGCCTTAGCCACGCAGAGGAGAAAGATTACATCAGGGACAAAACAAAGGTCTTATGCAGTGTGGTGAAATGCATCACCAAGGATATCAAGAGTATGCCCGCACTGTACTCGTCAAACACATCTTCACATATTGTATTAAACTTCAAATATAACCAAATATTGCTATTTCATATGTTACGTGGATTTCCATTGGTCAATTGGGCAAAACTGAGCTCAGTGCAAAAGTGATATCGACAACATTTCCGTAGATATCAGTTTTGATATCGACGACCTCTTTATTGCTTCCCCACTTCAAAAACAAAAACACCTAAATTTAAAAACAAACAAATATATATATGAAAATGTAATTATCCCAGAATTTAGTTGAGCAAGTGGCAAAAGACTTTTTGAAAGGAAAGACATTTTAAAATACTGAAAAGTACAAGAAAAGAGTGAACAAAAAGAAATGATAATCAGAGGGAGGGATATGGAACAGCCAAAACTGAGACAAATACTTTTGTAATTTCTTTACAGTAAATACAAAATGTCCAAAGAATTAGCAATATATCTAACATTGACAGACTGTGTGACGATATCTTCTGCTATTGGTCTGTTTCGACAGTGATATCAAAATCGAGACCTCTCCGGTCTCGATTTTGATATCACTGTCTCAACAGACCATAGCAGAAGATATCGTCACACAGTCCGTCAATATTGGGTAGTGTCTATTTTGCTGGCATGCTGAGTCATGCAGAGGAGAAGGACAACACTCATCATGTCCCCTGTCCTTTCAACCACCCACCCTATTGTCTATGTATGTGTCTTGTCTAGGTATGTGCGTGTGTATGTGCTAAGACAATCATATCTTATGCTGGTAAATTCTGTGTATGCTGTATGTATTACACTCATCAAGAACTATATTAATTTTCAGATAGATTATAATTCATAGAGGTTTTGACTATTCGTATCAGATACGGTGGAACTTGCCCTGGCAATCACCTCTTGATTACGACCACTTGCCAATTACGATCCACCTCAAGGGTCCGGGATGATGATTTAAAAAAAAAATTCACCTTTCGAAAGTGATCATTGGTCTGTAACGAACATCTTTTGGTTGGTCCTATTGGTGGACATTGCAGACAGGTTTGTCTGTACTAACCTATTTTTTTGCATTGTCAGGTCTGATCCATGGAGAGGAGAAGGACTGTACGATGGACCAGGTCAAGGTCCTGTCCAAGATGGTGACCTGCATCACCGAGAACCACCCCGAGTACTTCCTGACCGTGCTCACCAAGATGGACAATCCTGCCGCCATGGAGAAACCTGACTTCATGTGCAGGCAAGGCTGACTGCATGAATTGGCTGGATGCATGTTCCCATGTTTCTCTGTCTCTACCCCCGCTTTCTTCTCCTTGTCTCTAGCTCTTTTTCTTTGTCTCTGTTGAATATCAAAACATGACATTAGTACAAGAATGATATACCCCGCTCACTTTTAGCATGATACTCCGACAATCCAGGTATGATGTTGGTTGACTTTCTACCTAGTAGTAGTACCTGGCTCTACATCGACATCACACCCACGGCACACACACACACATACATTAACCCTTTCGCTGCCTGTAGCTTAATATGTAGCTGACGTCCTAGGTAACCTCCTTTAACACTATTGTGACTAGCACTGCCACGGCGTTAACGTCCTGCCTGCCCAAGCTTGCCACCAAGAAACTTCCCAAAAATCAGTAACTGTAAAGAAATCTGTCTAGCAAGCTTGAATTAAGTCTAATCACCACCAAATTTTGTGTACTAATTCAAAAATGGATGCCCAGTTCAGTCGTGCTATTTATAAGTTTGTCACGCGATTTGTTTTAGCAAAGGGGGGTGAAAGGGGGATAATTTGTGTTTTTTAACGTTTTTTTGTGTGTGTTTTATTTTCCACTGCTTTTTTTAAAAGTTATTTTTTAACAGAAAGTATTATAAATAATGTTATAACCAAACAAGGTGTAAAACCTATGAATTAGCTGAAATATTGTTAACATTGTACACAGAAATAAGGAGACAGTACAAAGAAAAAAACAAGCAAATCACGCATTCACTCACAGCATCCTGACTCAAATGAAACAAAACTGTAACACTCACCAAATGATGTCTAGGTAATCCATATTGAATATAAGTCACATTTTCACAACAAAGTACCAACTGTACAACTATGAACAATTCCAAAAGGATTTGAAGGCTCCAGCCATCCATTGTTATCAGTGCTGCCACACCCCCATAGCTCCTGCACGATTCCGAGATACATGTTCGTCTAGCAGTATCACCCCCTACCACGTGTAGTTGCCGACTCGTACTAGCAACAACGGGACTGTTTCTTCCTCAATATCACTGCTATTATCGCTTTCTTGAGGCTAAAACAACACGATGTATCATGATCTACAGGATCCTCAAGATCCAACATCCGGAGAATCTCCTCCCGTGACAAGGCTGGCCTTCGATTCATTTTTTTTGTTCGAAAACACCACGCAAATCTGCACTAATTTGATCAAGCCGGAAGAGAAAACCACGTGTATCAAGGGAAACAACTCAATTTATTGCAATCTTCAAAAACCGGGAAGCAATCACGAGTCTTGTACCTTGTATGACTGGTACTGAAAAATGCGCGTCCCGTCCATGGGCGTGTCAGCGCGGTTACTGATTTATCAGTGTCCCGTCACGAAAGTGTTAACAGGCAACAAACCGTTCAATAAACAACAAAGAAGAAGAAGAACAGCAACAACCAGTATGTGTGATGTATTCATTTATATATCAAGGGCTTATTGTAAGTTGTCATTTCAGGTAAATACAGGTAATACTTAGGATACAAATACTTACTGGCAGCGACCAGGTTAAGTTCAAACACACACATGTACACACATGTACACACAGCACACACACACACACACACACACACACACACACACACACACACACACACACACACACTTTAACATAAAATTGATGTGATTGTTTGTGCAGCAATCCAGGCATGATGTCAGCCATGGTTGACTGCTTCCTGCAGTACGTGGAGGGATGCATGCCGCCTAGCGTGGCCAGTCAGGTTGTTACAGTGATGCCATCTCATCAGACTGTGCAACGCGGCATCAAATTTCTTTGCAACCATCGCAAAGGTGGATGTTTTTTCTCACTTTTCTAAACTTTTTTGGTGGTTTTTTTTACTTGTGTGCAGGGTTACGTACAAGCTTATGCAGAAATGTGGTAATACCTGGCAAGTGACTGCAGTACACCTTGGATAAAGAATTGAGACATGCTCACACACCACACAAACACAAAGCAATTTTATTATAGATATATTTTTTTCTGAGTATACTAATGAAATACAAGTGCTTGTTTTAAAGCCTTCCTCGACTAGTGACGTTGAAAGTAGATTTATTTCCCTGAGTCTTTTTTGGTCAGGCTTTTATGGGTGTTCAAATTCCTCAGTGTGCACACCTGCACAGGATAGAGATCCCAAGTTCAGTGCAAAAGTCTCAGGGCTTGGGAATCATGAAGACACATGTGCAGAAAAAAAATTGTGTAGGGCTGCTCTGTATGGCAGCTTCCTTTCCCCAAGGAGACAGCATCCTGAATTTCCTTGAGCATGAGGGTAACCTCACAGGATTATATGAATATTACCATAACTTACTTTTCTCATTACTATTTGTTGTTCTCCACAGATTTTGAGCAACCCTGTGTGACGAGCCAGCTCAGCAACCTGATTCAGTGTTTCAGCAACAAGATCCAGGCCTTCTCTCATGCTACATCCTCACGCAGCAGCAACATGCAGGATACCTTGTGCTCGTGAGTTGGTCATTTGATTTTTTGTTGTTGAGCTTACCCAAGCTTTACATGGGATAAGACCATCCCTTCACCTGGACACACCCTGAGTGTTTCCTGTGCAGAGTTGGAATTTTGTAATGAATTAGTTTTTTCAAAGCCATGGGAAGAACTGTACTTCAGCACTCTTGGGGCCACTTAGTACAGGGGAGGTAACTGTCATCTAAATGGGAAGGTTATATAATACAACTGTCATCCTCGTCATTTAGGCAGCAGTATTCCTTTGTTGGAGGATTTTAAATTGAAGCATCCTGGTATGGGGGTAACCAGGGTAGTACAAGGTCATACATGATTGGTCATCCCCAGGCAAAACATTACAAGTGCTTACTTTTGCCCAAAAGCTTAGTTCAAATCAATAACTGGTCAACACGATGTCATTGGACTCAGCAGAGTATTATAATGATAGTAAGAACATTGGCCTGGGGACCTGATTCTTTTTATTTCATTTTTAAATTTGAGGAAAACTTTCTGGTAATAATCCATGAGCTGGAGAAGTCGAAAATTAAATTTTTAAGAGGTGAAATTGTTCGGTGTTGTTTTTGTATACATGTGCTTATGATTCAATTGGTAATGTATGTGTGGTAAGTTTCCTACGCACATCTTTAAATAAATAAAGGAATAAATAAAGTTCCAAAGCGAACACTTACTATGGACGTTTTTCTCTGAGCACCATGTACTTCTTTTCATAGAAAACTACCAGTCTTTTATTACAACAGTAATTAGCAAGACTGGTTTTTTTTTTATATGAAAATGAGGGCTTTTCCTGATGTAGGAAAGGATTGCATTCCACAAATCCATAGTCAAGGGGAGATGATCCGCCTCTGTCAAGCAGGTTCTGCGCACATACATGTTTGACGGTTACCTCCCTTGTACCATTTTGTCTCCTCTTTCGTTGGACCACCAGTCTGTCTCTTTTACCTTATTCTTAAAATGCAGGTTCCACTGAAGTGCCATTGTCATGTGTGTCAGAGAACTTCCCTTCCTCCCATACCAAACAGGACATGACACTTAGTACCCAGATTTTCCCAGAGTTTGATTTCTGCGCAGGCTAAGCTTTTATTTAGCGACCATCCTCAGCCACAGCAAAGCTGCAGGCTTACTCTGTGCCAGCCACTGATAACTTACCTTGGCCGGTAAACTGCAGAAGCCTTTGACTGAAACAGCAAATCGCGCGTAACTTTGTGCATGCTGCAACTGTTGGTAGCCAAATGATTCCCTCCTCCTTGGCTATTTTGAACTAGTCCCTTTATTAACGAAAGGCAAACCAGGACAAGCCGTAAGGCGGTAAAACATGTTGATGCACTCTGTTGTAGAGCCCTGCGAGTGGAGGAGAAGTGTCTGGCAACCAACCTGGCTGGCTGCCCAGCCAACGTGATGTCAGACCTGATGTCAGGACTCCTTGCCTTCTTCCCCAGCGAGAACTGCCACATCAAGAACCCTCGAACCAACAACATTCTCATCTTTAAGCCTGAGGGACAGCATTAAGGGGACACAACAACCGCTTGAAACCATTCACACAATCAAATCAAAACAATGCAAAACACACAAATACTGCTGCAAACTACAAAAGATAACAAACCATCCTACAGCCACAAACAGAAAATACAGCTTCAGCCTACAGGAATTAACAAACAATAAGTAAAGATTCATGAACACCTTATTAATTTCAAAACATTTTGCCAGTAAAAGGGGTGTGTCTACATGCTCGGCTTTCTCCAAATCGCATCGTTTAAAAGTAGTGGCTACGCTAATACTGCTTATATCTATAAAAACAAAAATTGATAAAGAGAGGTCTGAAATGACGATCTATTCTGGATAAAAATCAATGTTTTTAGTCACAAAAAGGAATGGGAAATATAATGATACTCTTGTGATATTGTCAAAAAAACTAGCGTTTCTGAACATGCCCGAATCTCAAGTTATTGTGAACTTGCAAATGTCCATCCAATTTTTATTGGGCTATTCAAGTGTGAGGTGAGGTTTGCTTTTGACTAAAGTACATTTGTAAAAATCATTTCAAGAAATCTTGGTGTAAGTTGTCCACTTTTTTGATACAAAGAAAGAACATGTTTGTGTCTTGGGTCAGGCTTTTTAAGATTATTTTTAACTGTGCTTTCAATTTACTTTACACTTGATGACAGAGTTGTAGCGACTGTGCAATCAACTTAATTTATAGACATGTAAATTTAGTCTTGAAATTATACATATCATTTCTCACTAAGAACAAAATGGCTGAATTTATGAGGTTCTTTAGACGATCTATGTACATGATTGTTACCTGAAATTTGCCAGTTTATAATGTTTTACTTCATAGAGGATTTGCATGAAGACAGGTGGAATTAATTTCTGTTCCTGAATAGTTTTGTGCAGTCACATTGCCTTTTTGCAATATTCAAAAGCTGCTCATTCCTCTTTCTCTATCACACACATTGAGTTCATCACTGTTGGATTTTTTTCTTTCTGTGTATATTTATGACTGTGGTGTTTTTCTAATGAATGAGCCTTTCTCTTTGTCAGTTTGTTAACTTGTATTTTCTCTTTTTATGGTGTTGTTTGTATCAAAACTAAATGTCAATATGTTTGAAGAAAAGAGAGGTTATATAACACAGTACATTTGTTCTTCTAAATCTCATTTTTAAAAATGTTGAAGTTTAGTTTATTCCAAAGTTCTTTTTACTTCTCAGTTTCATTGATAGTTGTGCTATGGTCTTGAAACTTTGTTTTGCCTTCTTATAGAACGTCTTAAAGAAATGATGCTGACCATGAAGGTGCAGTTCCTTTTGAACTCAGAATCTGTTATCTCAAAAAGAGATTTTCTTGAATTTGTCTGAACAATTATGATTATTATTAGTGCATTGTTTGAGGAGCAGAATCATCATTTTAAAGTTTGTGTTTGCTACTGTAACTGTTTTTGTTTGTTGTTAACAGTTTGTTCTTGTTTGCTGTCCCATTTTTGTTGTTTCTTGGTGTTTCATTTTTCCTCTTAAATTCAAGTGTGGACATGCACTTTTGTAGTTGTGTGCAGTTTGGTCACATGTAACGAAATTCAGTGCAATTCATTCACATTTTCTTGTTTTCTTTCTTTCTTTACTTGGAATAAAATTGTAAAAAAAAAATGTTGAAAGATTTTGGTGGGAAAGAATGAAATCAGAGAGAGAGAAAGAGAGAGAGTGTGTGTGTGTGTGTGTGTGTGTGTGTGTGTGTGTGTGTGTGTGTGTGTGTGTGTGCATGCATACTAACCGGAACACCTAGCAGTTTTGAAGACATACATTTAATTAGAAAAACACATTCATTTGACACTTCATACAAGTTCATGATTGTAAGATTTTCATTTAAAACAAAATTAATGCAAATTGTATATTTTATATATCGTGTCGTTCTTTCATTTGAGCTGTAGGGAATCGCTTTATAAATGTTTCCTTATTATTATCATTATCATTAAGAGAACAAGTGTTCCAGGTAAAATGACACTATGTCTTGTACAACATTGATTGGTATTCAACGTAGACAAAAAGAAACACTCTTATTTATATAAGTAAGCAATACACACATCAAAATTGCACTCTGTTCCCTCGTTACCTCTGATTGAATTGAAATAACAACCACTCTGCATAATTATCAGAATTGCATTGAAATACAAGGTTGTGAAGAATGACACGTAATCCTGTTAGAAATGAAATACATTTGCTATCCTCTTTTGAACGATTTTTCATGCACAGATTTCTGGTTTTGAATGAAAGTGAGCATTGTCATTCAGTCACATACAAAACATGATTAAGTTTTCACAACTACAAAGGTAATACATGTACTGAATACCTGTGTCTTGTTTTGGCGGCAAACTAAAGCAGAGTTGGGTCATGAGAGTTGATATGTACTTATAATGACAAAGTATGTAGTGACAAGAACACATCAACCTTTTAGCAAACATTGATGCCATTATAAAATATTGTGACATGTGAGTGCAAAAAAGATATTCATTTACAATAAATCAAAACCAATGGGCAAATACTGATTCGGAACGTAATAGAAATAAAACACATGCCTGAGAGAGTCTGTACGAGTACACATGCACACACCACCTCCTCTCCCAACAAACACAATATAGTTTAAAACTCACCCGACACAGTCTCTCTCTCTCTCTCTCTCTCTCTCTCTCTCTCTCTCTCTCTCTCTCTCTCTCTCTCTCTCTCTCTCTCTCTCTCTCTCTCTCTCTCTCTCTCTCTCTCTCAGCCTGTGACCCATTCAAATCATTGCTTGATTACCACAGTATTATAACACATCTGTACAACCCTATCCAAGCCTACACAGTTCACAGCTCTCCACTATCATGTCCTTGCCTAGAGTCCCCATCGTCACTGTGTCCATCGGAAGAGCCTGCAGAACTCTTATACAAGGCCTCAGCCAAAGGATGCAGCACAGACTCCAGCTCAGTCTTCTTCTCTTGAAGCTCCTCCGCGCTAGCGCTCTGGTGAGAGTCCAACCACTCCATCACCTCGCTCACGGCCTGCTTGGCCTTCTGTACCTGCTCCTCGCTGACGTCTGAAGAACTCTTCTTCTCGAGATCGTCCAGCTGCCGCTTGGCCGTGTACGCCATAGCCTCCAGACCGTTTCGGGCCTCTGTCAGCTCGCGGAATTTCTTGTCCTCCTCCTCGAACACCTCGGCATCGTGAACCATCCGGTCGATGTCCTCGGGGGTGAGTCCGTCTCCTGATCGTTCGATGGTGATGTCGTTCTTCTGGCCCGTACCTTTGTCCTCGGCAGCAACCTTGACCACACCGTTGGCGTCCACCTGGAAGGTGACCTCTATCTGAGGCACGCCTCGAGGAGCTGAGGGGATGCCTGTGAGGTCGAAGGTGCCCATGAGGTGGTTGTCCTTGGTCCGTGAACGTTCGCCTTCGAACACCTGTAACAATGGTAAACAACGTGAGAAAATCTATTATTTTGTTGATAGGTCGCCACGATTTGGCGCCTTAGAACAGTTTATTTTTTTCTGCAACTTGAGAAAGGAGATGTGCTAGACTGCAAAATAGCACTTAAATAAATGCGTGAATCCGGGTCAAGATCTACCTACTGCGTGTCTCACTAGTATAGAACTTGAGATCTTCCACCTAACAGCTAGTACGACGTGAGACATGTTTTAATTCATCCAGTGCAGAACACCAGAATCCAACATAATAATTTCCCACCACAAAGATATTTCTTCAAAATAATACACCTACTACAAATGTCCATCCGGAAAACCATTTCAATAGTATTTGTGCTGACCTGAATAGTGACAGCAGGCTGGTTGTCCACTGCCGTAGAGAAGACCTTGGCCTTTCGGGCGGGGATGGTGGTACCCCGGGGTATGAGGCTGGTCATCACTCCGCCAACGGTCTCTATGCCCAGGCTGAGGGCAGTCACGTCCATGATCAGCACGCTAGTGTCCATCTCCTGACCACCAAGTACGGCTGCCTGAACGGCCGCTCCGTAGGCCACGGCTTCGTCTGGGTTGATACCACGGTGTGGTTCCTGTTGAAAAAGAAAGTACATTGTACGTGAATCAAGCATCGATGGAGAGTTTATAGGGTGAACAAGACCATGTGAATGGATTAATGGAGATTTACGAGAATCTGAGAGTTTCCTAGCGAAAACTAACTCACAATTTACAATTCGTTTTTCCCTGGGGGTTATATATTGTACATCTCAATCAATCAATCAATATGAGGCTTATATCGCGCGTATTCCGTGGGTACAGTTCTAAGCGCAGTTCTTTCTTGTTCCAGGCAGCTTTTTAAGCTAAGCTAAAATGACCATAGTTTATAGGAAGAAATTCACATAAAACATGCCCCCATCTTTCATCACATCAGGGTCCCGGAGTAAAAGCATGCCAGTTGTTCCTGTGTGCCACTGTATCTAAATATACAACTCGAGTCTGTCACTTCATAATTATGTTTTCCCCTGCTCCTGCTCCACACCCTCAACATTTTCACAAGGGTACACATTGTTTTGTAATAAAAGCAAGCAACTACGTCAGCCATGGTGTGACAGGGGAGGCTACCGCTCCTTTCACAGCAGAATCTGCACCCGACGGTTGTTGGCCTTTAAAAGTCAACACCAGTGGATTGTAGAAGTCTGTTTGTGATGGGGTCTGGTGGTTTCCGATTGTCTGTATGTTCATGGAAACCTTCGGGTTTGCATAACAGTTTTTATAGGGCTAAGAAATTAGCCCTAACATTTTCAATCCTGTTTGATTGCACTTCGCTTCCCGAGGTGATCGTAGTGTTTCGGCACACGGTTACATCTGGCGCTTGCGAGCAGGGATGGTACTCGGCATGATATGTTCAGGTAATGGCATAATATGACCACTGAACATTTTCGTGCTGTTCCCATTCTGCGAACTTGGGATGGACAGTGGTCCCCCGGTTCGGAACTTCGGGACGAAGTTCATTCAGACGGGGGCGATTGTGACAGGGGAGGCTACCGCTCCTTTCACAGCAGACTCTGCACCCGAGTTGTTGGCCTTTAAAAGTCAACACCAGTGGATTGTAGAAGTCTGTTTGTGATGGGGTCTGGTGGTTTCCGATTGTCTGTATGTTCATGGAAACCTTCGGGTTTATAGGGCTAAGAAATTAGCCCTAACATTTTCAATCCTGTTTGATTGCACTTCGCTTCCCGAGGTGATCGTAGTGTTTCGGCACACGGTTACAATGGGAACAAACAGAAGAACGAAAAGAAGAAAAAGAGGAGCTTACCTTGCCCTGAAAGTAGTCCTTGACGAGGGTCTGCACGCGCGGGATACGGGTGGATCCACCCACCAGGACGATGTCATCAATCTCATCCACGCTCTTGCCGCTGTCAGCCAGGGCTTGTTTCACCGTCTTCAGTGTTGACCTGAACAAGTCCATGTTCAGCTCTTCCAGCTTGGCCCGCGTCAGAGGTACGTCATTCATGACATCATCCACCACGCCCTCCATGTCGACTTTGGTGGAGTGAAGAGAGGAGAGCGATCTCTTGGCTTTCTCGGCGGCTCGGCGAAGCCTCGTCATGGCGTGTTTGTTTCCTCTGACGTCACGTCCGGTTTTCTGCTTGACGGCCTTGACCAGGTGCTCGACGAGACGCTGATCGAAGTCTTCTCCACCTGTGAATGAGAAGTAAAGATTTATATTTGAAAACCAATAACAAAGTGCATTAATATTTCCAAGCTCCTGTGAATAAGGACAGATGTATCGTTCTCAACTGTCATAACTGCGACTCACATATATTTGAGCACAAGATTGTTACCACGGACAATAAGCCTTGGAGTGGGACTTCCTTAAAAAGTAATCAACATATGCTATCAGTCAGGGAACGTTCAGTCTTTGCCCGGTGATTTGCACCGCTGTTAAAATGAAAATGAACAGAAAGACCCGGACCGGTACGCAGGAGTCGAGTTTAGAAACTTTTGTCTGGAATAAACTCCATTGAGGGTACAGTTTATCCCGGACTAAAGTCTTTAATGTCGACTCTCACATACCTAGGTTGAATATTTGCTGTGCACATAATTGTTTGTAAAATGTATAATCGTTAATGACCAAGAAAACACTTTGCATTACAAGTAGAGGCGGAGAGGCAAAGATTGGAGGGTACCGATAGAGGGTGCCAAAAAGTAGTATATGTGGATCTTCTTCTTCTTCTGCGTTCGATGAGTATATGTGGATGTTTCTCATTGAATAATAAAAAATTTAAAAAATTAAAAAATTTACCAAGATGAGTGTCGCCAGCAGTGGATAGGACCTCGAAGACCCCGTTGTCCACGGTAAGGACGGAGACATCAAAGGTGCCGCCCCCAAGGTCAAAGACCAGTACTGTCCTCTCGTCGCCCTTCTGTTCCAGACCGTAGGCAAGCGACGCTGCAGTTCTGCACACACCGAAAGAACGTTCAGTGAGTGAGTGGAACTGAAGGTATGTACTATTTAGATGTCGTTCAGGTAGCAGTTTGTGTTGCAGAAACCATGTGATTTATCTCGCTGGCCACCTCAGTTACAGACCACACTTCTATTCGGCTATTGTGTGCTTATTTTTATTTTATTTTCATTTTATTTTGTACGCGTGAGATGCTTCCTTGAAATTGACACTTTTGGCGTTTTATGCATGCAAAAGACGCGGCGCTATAAAACTTGAGAGAATGTTTGTATATAATTGATGACAGAAAAACATTCTGTGCATCTATTATTTTGCTTCGGTCCCTTTATGCCTCATTATGCGATGCTTGTCATTCAGTAAACAAAACATTAACGAATGAATATGATATAATGGAAAAGCTCTCCGGTTTACAGATGCCAAGAGCACGTGTAGGCAAACAGAATAGAATGGTACATATTCAGTGAAAGGGGGCATCGATGAAGCTCAGAGCGCTTTAGTCAACTGACAAAATAGAACAAAAAATACTATATAGAAATAAAAGCAATTGCTCTTTTTTAGAACGCTGAACCCAGAAGAATAAACTACAACACAATAGAACCGAATATATACGTCACACGAGAGCATTGAATGAAATCTTTGACACTCACGGTTCATTGAGGATTCTCAGCACGTTGAGGCCAGCGATTTTGCCAGCGTCTTCCGTGGCTCGTCTCTGTGCGTCATTGAAGTAGGCTGGAACTGTCACCACTGCACGCGTCACGTTCTGACCCAGATATTCCTCCGCCACGGACTTCATCTTGCTCAGCACCATGGCGGAGATTTCTTCAGGTGTGAAGCGTTTGATCTCACCGTCAACAGTCACCTGTGGGGGGAAAATGTTGTGTAAAGCTCGAGGTGTGCTTGTTAATCTTTTGTTGATTTTTTTTTCTGTGGATATTTTCATGTTTTACTAAGGGAACAGCAATGTGTTATTCAAGGCGGACTGACTGCCAATCAGAGCATCATCGACATCGATTCTGCCTTTGTAGGCCCTAATTGATTCTGGAGGTAAAGTTTTTCATTGCTGACTAAGGCATCCAACAATAAATAAATGCAAGAGACAATACCACACTACATTTAATAAATGCAAGAGCCATTATCACACAAAATTACGGCCTATTGTCATAATCATACATTTTAGAGCACGCAACTCCTTACCTTTACCTGCTTCGGGTCCATCAATATAGTACTCTCTGTAATTTGCTTTTCATGCAAACCTTTCAACATGACTGTGTGTGCTGTTTCCCATACTACATACATCAGGATGAAACCAATGCATATTTAAAAGAGTATAATCATTTTTTTTTTATTTACTCAATTATCACATATATATACATGTCCCTAATAGGAAATTCCCGGAGTGAGGACGCAAAGCCCCAAAACTTTTTTTTTTTTAATATGTTTTTGTTCTTGTAATTTATACAGTTTGATTCAAGAGGACAAAGTTCTCACCTCAACCGTGGGCCTGTTGTTGACGTTGATGACCTTGAAAGGGTAGGTCTTGATGTCCTTCTGTACTGCTGGGTCATCCCACGTGCGTCCCATCAGGCGCTTGGCGTCAAACACCGTGTTCTCGGGGTTAGAGGTCAGCTGGTTCTTGGCCGCGTCGCCCACCAAACGACCTTCAGGGGTGAAGGCCACGTAAGAAGGGGTGATGCGATTGCCAAGGTCATTGGGGATGATCTCTACTTGGCCTTTGGAGTAGATGCCAACGCTGCGGGAAAGAGAAAGACAAATAATTAAAAGATAGGATAACGAAGTGGACATTTCTTTACCATCTATATATATTACAATTAAACGCTGCGGCGAGTGTTTTAAACTATTGGAATTATCTCACTTAGAGATAACAACTTATCAAACATCTCTCTCTCCCTCTCTCTCTCTCTCTCTCTCTCTCTCTCTCTCTCTCTCTTTCTCCCGTTCTCTCTTTCTCTCTCTCTCTCTCAGTCTCTCCGTCTCTCTGTCTCTTTCTTGCTCTCTCTCTTTCACTCTCTCTCTCTCCCTCTCTCTCTCTCTCTCTCTCTCTACCTCTCCCTGTCTGTCTGTCTGTCTGTCTGTCTGTCTGACTCTGTCTCTGTGTCTATCTCCGTGTCTCTCTCTCTCTCATACTCTCACTCTCTCTCGCTCTCTCTCTCTCTCTCTCTGTCTCTGTCTCTCTGTCTCTCTCTCTCTCTCTCTCTCTCTATCTATCTCTCTCCCTCTCTTTCTCTCTATTATTCTGTTTTTATTTATTTTTAGTATAGAGTATTTTAACTGGAGGACAGGTTGCTAGGCAAGGCAATGTGCCTTAAACGTTTATCCTTGTAAAATAAAGTTCGTTCGTTCGATCTCTCGTTCATCTGAGATCTACCAATGAGTTGACAACGGAATAGGTACTTACCATGAATATGTAGTTCCCAGGTCAATGCCAATAACGGGCCCCTTGTCGGTTTCGGAGGCGCAGTGGATAGCAAGGGGCGCCAGAAGCAGGAACACTGACACGAGGGTCAGTACAACACTTGTTGTGTGTCCTTTCATAGTGAAGGTGTACGTAAAACACGCCGCAATAACTTACACGGAGATGTGCAATCTGAACTTGAGTAGTTTATTCTTTTTCTTTTTAAAACAAATCTATGATATGTTGTACTTAAAGTGTTTCCCTTTTTTGTGTGATCATTCAAGTCCCGTCCAGCCGTATATTCCAGTTTACTTGAAGTTCAACTCACTGTTTACAGTAATTTACTCGTCAAAAGAGCAAGGATTGTTTCTTTGATCATTTATTTAGGAAGAACTGTCCAATTTTCTGGTCTTCTTCGGTCAATGTCCAGCCGGGTGGGGTTTTTCGAAACTGGCCGTGCTAGTGGTGTGTCAAACACAACTCTAAGTCTTTTGGTTGACAGGTTTAAAGTCTTAAATCTCAAAGTTAAACTATGGATCGACACAACTCTGTGAGACTTTCTTGGGTATGGAATTCTCGTGTATCTGCAAAGAAAATTCGAACATGTTAAATAACTAGTAATGGTCATAAGTGTCTGCATAAACTGATAACTATGCTTTCAGAACAGTGTAACTGCACTCAACTCTGTTCATTGTCCTTCTCTTTGCTATTTAACTGATGGAGTTTTGACCGAGGGCCAATTCAGACTGTGTTCAAATTCTGATTCAAAGCACAAATTTACCCATCTTCAACAATTTAGATGGATATCACAGTTTCTCGGTGTCATCGCCGGGGTGTACACTGAAAAGGCTAACGGCAATTCGAGAAGAAGCTAAAGAAGAAAAAATATTACTATCTACTAATTTCAAGAATATTTGAACAAATACAATAACAGAATTCGAGATTATTAGTATAATTGGAATGTTCATGAAGTTTTTCAGGTTCCGTTGGCATTGACATGTTATCACTGCCGGTTTATACTTCTGCAAATTTTTTTTTTTTATTAACTTTTATTTATCTTGGCAAATCATTTAAAATGCAAACAATATTTCCAAATATCAAAAAGATCAACGGAAAAAAAATTCACGCAGAAGGCAAGAAACGAAATTCTAACTGAGAAAAACCATGCAGAAACAACTTGAACTTCAGAGAACTTTGCGAGGGGTTTTCTGACCTACTTACCTCGGCTTAAAATGTCGTCTGCAACTCTGTTATCAAGTGTGAGAAAGAAAACGTTGCCACTGGTTCTAGCTTTGTCTCGACTTCTTCCTTGTACTGCTGTGCTGTTGTGAATACTTTTTCGTTGCAACTGTCGACAATTTATACCGCTTCTCTCACGCAATAAGTTTATTAAAACTAATGTTGTATCGCAAAAGAATTTGCTTCAACTTTTCGTGTTTATCGCTGATTGGCTGAAAAGGGGGGTTCTACGACGTAGTGATGACGTATAACAACAAAGGGGCTCCCAAGCGGCTGACGAAACAGGTTTTGTTCGAATTGTCCACCTCAATTTCTGGCGGTTTAAAGACACGTCAGCATTAAACTAGTGATGCAAGAGCAGAGAAAGAATAACGATGATGAACTTACGTTTGAGTTATGTACACGTCAGCACTTTCAAGGCGAAGGGACTGGAGAAAATACGGGGAAAACGAGTTGCAATCGACAAGGCCGCTCGAAGTTTCGCGCTAAATATAGACATTCTCCTCGGCTAGAGCACAACCGTTGTTGGTAACCGCAGTTTGAGTGTATCAGTCAAACCTTAGCTTCTGAGTTAAAAAGCCATTTATCCGTCTTTCTTAGTATTTGTTAACTTTATTTATCACAAAATACTTGACTAATTCGACCGTCTCTTGGTGCCAGGGTGCATTGTGATCGGGTCAGCTTCAAATAGCTTATATTTCTCTAGGGGAGCATGTGGGGATGTAGCTCAGATGGTAGAGCGCTCGCTTAGCATGTGAGAGGTACGGGGATCGATACCCTGCATCTCCAATCTTTTTTTCTCCTCGGAATATTTATTTTACTTGGTACTTCATAATCCAAACGTGTGAACGTTAATTTTGTTCTCCTTATTATTTTTTCAATTAAGAATAACAGTAATAATGAACACTTACCAAATCGCCCCTTCTCACCAGAGCTCACGGCACACATGATTTTCGCCTGTGATTGCTGTAATATACCAGAATGACTAAGGTTAATTTAATTCAGTTTATTTCCTTTTTTTCTGTGTTTTGCTGAAGTTGTTCATATGCGCATCTTCCCTGATTTCACAAGGCATAAAGAGGTACACAAATTAATAATTACGTCAAGACATGACTGAATCAATCAATGATAAATGTCCTGATGGCTTTATACGTGAAATAATAACAGAAAAAAAATAATTATATGTATGAATTTCGAAATGACCACAAGACAGGTTAATGCCTCAGTTGAAGGCGGGTAGGTTTGATTATTACACTCGGTTTGGTGTTGTGGTTGTTGTTGTTGTTGTTGTTGTTTGTGTTGTTGTTGTTGTTGTTGTTGTTGTTGTTTGTGTTGTTGTTGTTGGTTTTGTTGTTGTTGTTGTTGGTGGTGGTGTTGTTGTTGTCGTTGTTTGTGGTGTTGTTGGGCGTGTTTTCTTGGAGGGGGAATTTTTTCTTGATTCTCTTCTTTGTATGTTTCAAGTTAAAACTTGGCACTCAGGTACATTATGCACTATAAAAAGTTCCGTTTTTTGAATCCGGCTTATATTCGAACATGACAGATTACTGTTACCATGCTTGCAACACGGCCACAAAACAAAATACAAAAATTGACATAATAGTGGTTTAAAAGAATGAAGAAAGCAAGAGACCGAACGATTCACTTTGTGTCCTTGAATCGGAAGCATTAAAGACACACTCCTTCTCGTCAAAACAATTCGAGTTACTGAATTAGCGTGGTGGGGATGTAGCTCAGATGGTAGAGCGCTCGCTTAGCATGTGAGAGGTACGGGGATCGATACCCTGCATCTCCAAACTTTTGTTCTCCTCGGAATAATCATTTTACGAGGTATGTTATAATCAAAACGCTTCTAAACTTATTTCATCTTCTTATTTTTTTTAAATTAAGAATTATATTAATGAACACTTATTAATCGCCCTTTCTCACCGGAGCTCACGGCAATGTACAACAGCAAAATACACACATATACACACCGGCACACACACATTCACACACAAACACACACACAAACACACACACACCTGATTTTCGCCTGTGATTGCTGTAATATACCAGAATGACTTATGCTAATTTAATTAAAATGGCGTTCAGTTTTATTTCCCATCTTTGTGTGTTTTGCTCAAGTTGTTCATACTGCGTATTTTCATTTCACAAGTCGGCATTAACAGGTACACGAATGAATTAATCAATCATACATTTCCTGATGGCTTTATACGTGAACAAATAACGAAATAATAAATGGAATTAAAAATTTTTTATTTCAAAATGACCACAAGAAAGGTTAATGCCTGTGTCACGAACTGAAACCTCTGCTGAACAATCCTTCCTATTGCGGTCAATGCGCATGCGCCAATCTTGGACTTAAAAAATGCGACCCTTTGACCGAACGAACCATGGGTTAGGGTTAGGGTTAGGATTAGGGTTAGGGTTAGGGTAAGGGTTAGGGTTAGGTTGTTCACGACCTGATTAATCTCCCCATCTTAGCGCATGCGCATTGACCGCAATGAGAAGGATTGTTCAGGCAGAGGTTTCAGTTCGTGACACCTGCACTGAGTTTAAAACGGGGTAGGTTTGATTATCACACTGGTTTGATGTTTTTGTTGTTGTTGTTTTAATGTTGTTGTTGCTGTTGTTGTTGTTTGTGTTTCTTTTTTATTACTATTTTTTTTTTTTTTTTTTTGTGGGGGGGGGGGGGGACTTTTATTGTATTGCTCTTATTTGTATGTTTCAAGTTAGAGCTTGGAACTCAGATACATTTTACACAATAAAGAGTTTTCTGAATTCGGTTTATACTCGAACATGACACATTACTGTTACCATGCTTGCAACGGCTACAAAACCAAAGATGAGCTAATGGACAAAATAATACTGACAAAATAGTGGTTTTAGGGAATACAAATACACGTATAACACTTGGTATAATTATAGTAAGCAGAGGTACTCGAACGGAGTGCGCACTTTGAAGCCGTTTCAGCAGGCACAGGCCATTGATTTCAGGGCAGAAGATGTTTTGGCACAGTGGTTAGCAAAGTGTATCTACATGATCCATGACAACTTAGTGACTGCATGACTGTTGAAAAAGAAAAAGAAACATCGATCTGTTTAGCATAACATATTCGAGCAAATTTACGAGCGAGAAAAAGTTTGGAGATGCGGGGTATCGATCCCCGTACCTCTCACATGCTAAGCGAGCGCTCTACCATCTGAGCTACATCCCCTGATGTCCTGCCTTACAAGCTTGGATGTACTGTTTCACAGTTTCATGCCACGGGTTTAGGGAGACAAAGTGTGTCGTTCCGTCTTCTGAGTAAGAACAAGTTTCATTGAATGAAAACCAACCAATATGTTGCTGTTTGGTTTTACATTTAATAGGTATATGGTGTTAAGATTTTAGTTTGAAAAAAGAACGCTGTCGTTTAAAATGCTTTTTTGCTCAGAGCACTGCTGAAGCAGCGATTTGTCTTTTTGTCGAAGATAAGGATATAAACAGTCATTTGTTAAATATTCTAAACGAACGAGCTTTGTTCAAACTATAATCTGGACATCATACCTGTAACATTTACAGGCACATGACAACAGTTTGAGTGTGACTGTAAATATAAATTAAAAAAACACACACACAAATCGATCGGTTTCCAATCAATGACATGCAATTTTATTCTGAAACGAATAAAAGCGCAGAGAAAAAAGAACGACGCACTGTGTGTCCCTGAACCGGCGGCATGAAACTTTGGAACACTACATCCAAACAAGAAGGAGTGAATCTTTACAAAAAGCCACCAAGCAGAATATCAGGGGATGTAGCTCAGATGGTTGAGCGCTCGCTTAACATGTGGGAGGTACGGGGATCGATACATCGTATCTCCAGTCTTTTTGCTCTCTGGTAAATTTGCTTGTTTGTTTTGCTTAACAGATCGACGTGTTTCTTTTTTTTCTTCTGCTGTCATCAACACAACAACTAGTCACTGAGTCTTCATGCATGACTCATGAAGACACACACATATTGGTAGGAATTTTGGTTTGTTTGTTTTTACGGGTTTCTCCCTTTCTTTCATGCTTGCTGCGCTTGTGTATTGTGGAGGGATGGTGTTATCTCATGTAAAAGCCTGGCCAGATCTAAATTATGGAACACATTTTCCAAGCTATAGAAGGAGTCATATGAATCTTTACAAAAAGCGACATGGCAATACATATGGGGATGTAGCTCAGATGGTAGAGCGCTCGCTTAGCATGTGAGAGGTACGGGGATCGATACCCCGCATCTCCAATCTTTTTGCTCGTCGGTTATAACATTAAAAAAGCTGTAATAATTCTTTATCGACGCTGTTGTTTCTTTTTCTTTTTAAAATGTTCTGTTGAAATACCTCCTACACATCTGAGTGTAAAATATGGAGAATTTCTGATTGCCAGATCGATTGCTTTAGCGGCTGCCTGTATTCATCCCAAACAAACATTTGCTTCCCCGAAAGAAAGATAACAAGAAAGAAAGAAAGAACAAGTCGCGTAAGGCGAAAATACAATATTTAGTCAAGTAGCTGCCATTTTTCAGCAAGACCGTATACTCGTAGCATCGTCAGTCCACCGCTCATGGCAAAGGCAGTGAAATTGACAAGAAGAGCGGGGTAGTAGTTGCGCTGAGAAGGATAGCACGCTTTTCTGTACCTCTCTTTGTTTTAACTTTCTGAGCGTGTTTTTAATCCAAACATATCATATCTATATGTTTTTGGAATCAGGAACCGACAAGGAATAAGATGAAAGTGTTTTTAAATTGATTTGGACAATTTAAATTTGATAATAATTTTTATATATTTAATTTTCAGAGCTTGTTTTTAATCCGAATATAACATATTTATATGTTTTTGGAATCAGCAAATGATGGAGAATAAGATAAACGTAAATTTGGATCGTTTTATAAATTTTTATTTTTTTTTACAATTTTTAGATTTTTAATGACCAAAGTCATTAATTAATTTTTAAGCCACCAAGCTGAAATGCAATACAGAACCCCGGGCTTCGTCGAAGATTACTTGACCAAAATTTCAACCAATTTGGTTGAAAAATGAGGGCGTGACAGTGCCGCCTCAACTTTCACGAAAAGCCGGATATGACGTCATCAAAGACATTTATCAAAAAAATGAAAAACACGTTCGGGGATTTCATACCCAGGAACTCTCATGTAAAATTTCATAAAGATCGGTCCAGTAGTTTAGTCTGAATCGCTCTACACACACACACAGACACACACACACACACACACACACACACACACACGCACATACACCACGACCCTCGTTTCGATTCCCCCTCGATGTTAAAATATTTAGTCAAAACTTGACTAAATATAAAAAGAAAGACAGAGAGACAGAAAGAAAGAAGAAAAAAGTGATGAGGTAAACATACTGATCTTCAACAAAAGATTGGTCAGTTTGCCTGCGATAATTCTATTACCTGTTTACAAACGAGCACCTCCAGAAGACCGGGCGACTATGGAAAAATGTATCCAGGCGAGAAGGGGATAAGATATCAGGGGATGTAGCTCAGATGGTAGAGCGCTCGCTTAGCATGTGAGAGGTATGGGGATCGATACCCCGCATTTCCATTGGACCAACCCTTTTGCTCCTCAGTAAACTTAATTCGCTGTATCGTTTCCTTTTAAACAAATCGACGTGTTTCTTGTTTTCTGTTGTTTCTATAGTGTCATCGTAGAATGTCATTGTTCATTTTGTTTGTAGTTTTCTACAATTGATGTTGTTGTCTATCTTTTCACCTTTTTTATCAACCGTTCCCAGTAAATTGTTGGCGTTTATCGCTGTAGCCTTGAGGTAAGGCAGTTTGATTCAGGTAACACATTCTTTTCATATTCTACACTTTAGAGATAAATTGTCTCAAACTAGCTGAAATCTAAAACTGGGCATACCTGTACAATCCACAGACAAATGACTGGGATTAGAGAGAGAAAAAACCACATACACAAAACAGGCACCATACATGTATGAAACTAGTTTTAGGTTGAACTATGACAAAGGGTTTGTCTTTTTTTTCCACAATGATGCAGTAATATTCAAGAACATTAAATGTCACAAATTCAAAGAAGCTGTTGCAAGGTACCAAACTTTATAGACAACAAAGAGAGAAACGTAGTATGACGCAAAATCATTGTAAAAAGAGACCATTTTTACTTTGAAATTCGATTCATTCTGAAAACTTCTTTTATAATTATGTCCAAGGAACATAATCATAACCAAATACATATAACGGATTACTAGGACAGAGTTAATTTGGGACACTGTTTTTGAATGTGATCCACTCCCGACCAAAAGACGCCACTTTTTCCAAGCTGGAAGGACTGAATTTTTACAAAAATCCACCTTACATGATCAGGGGATGTAGCTCAGATGGAAGAGCGCTCGCTTAGCATGTGAGAGGTACGGGGATCGATCCCTGCATCTCCAAAAAATGTTCATTACAATTCTTGTAATTTTGCTTCTTTTGTTTTGTGTTGTTGTCTTTTGTTTGTTGGTTCAGTCTTTTATGCTTGTTCGTAACATTGTGTGTGGAGAACTATTTTCATATTTTGGACAGATGGATGGATGAATTGGTGGACGGATTAACTGATTGATGGACTCAGTGACTGACTTACTTATTTACTTAACTTCATTGAATATCCGTTAACTTTTTATTTCGAAGAATTGAGTTCAACAATGATCAAAGACCAGTACTTATCGTAGATGTAAATGCTTGTATAACTGTGTTTTAATTTTAAATGTGTCAAGCGCAAAGAGCATACTTGTAAAGTTATGATGTTGCGCTATATAAATGCTCATTTATTATTATTA
The DNA here is from genome assembly GCF_037325665.1 of Littorina saxatilis. Classification (NCBI taxonomy): domain Eukaryota; kingdom Metazoa; phylum Mollusca; class Gastropoda; order Littorinimorpha; family Littorinidae; genus Littorina; species Littorina saxatilis. The sequence continues at coordinate 61,786,289 of NC_090246.1, read as the reverse complement.
TTATTATTATTATTATTATTATTATTATTATTATTATTATTATTATTATTATTATTATTATTACTTAAAATGTACACGTGTCACAAGTTGACAGTGACGATTTGATCTGGCTTGTGCTTCGTGTTTTTCTCTTTAAAACAATGCAAAGCAGTTCCGTGTACCTGCATGTTATGCTGAGATAAATGTCTGATTTTCCATCTTTCTTTCTGATATCTATTTATTTATTTATTAGATTTGAAGATTCAAAACACTTTCAAAATCATCTTACTGCCCCAGGAATTAAAGTGATAATGTGACATTTTTGACTAACCATTTGATTCGGAATTGATGGCTGAATATCAATGTTGTTTGTTTGTTTGAGTGAGTCAGCGTCTTTTGTTTGCCCTTAATAACATGTTTGTGTGTCATTTTTCTCCTTTGTTATGGATTTTTGTTTTCTCTCTCTCTCTCTCTCTCTCTCTCTCTCTCTCTCTCTCTCTCTCTCTCTCTCTCTCTCTCTCTCTCTTACGGCCTGTGACCCATTCAAATCATTGCTTGATTACCACCGTATTATAACACATCTGAGCTACACAGTTCACAACTCTCCACTATCATGTCCACCATCGTCACTGTGTCCATCGGAAGAGCCTGCAGAACTTTAAAACAAGGCCTCAGCCAAAGGATGCAGCACAGACTCCAGCTCAGTCTTCTTCTCTTGAAGCTTCTCCGCGCTAGCGCTCTGGTGAGAGTCCAACCACTCCATCACCTCGCTCACGGCCTGCTTGGCCTTCTGTACCTGCTCCTCACTGACGTCTGAAGAACTCTTCTCCTCGAGATCGTCCAGCTGCCGCTTGGCCGTGTACGCCATAGCCTCCAGACCGTTTCGGGCCTCTGTCAGCTCGCGGAATTTCTTGTCCTCCTCCTCGAACACCTCGGCATCGTGAACCATCCGGTCAATGTCCTCAGGGGTGAGTCCGTCTCCTGATCGTTCGATGGTGATGTCGTTCTTCTGGCCCGTACCTTTGTTGTTTGTTTGTTTGAGTGAGTCAGCGTCTTTTGTTTGCCCTTAATAACACGTTTGTGTGTCATTTTTCTCCTTTGTTATGGATTTTTGTTTTCTTTCACTTTTCCTGTAATTCTCTCTCTCTCTCTCTCTCTCTCTCTCTCTCTCTCTCTCTCTCTCTCTCTCTCTCTCTCTCTCTCTCTCTCTCTCTCTCTCTCTCGCTCTCTTTCTCTCTCTCACTCCCTCTCTCTCTCTCTCTCTCTCTCTCTCTCTCTGGCACACACTCGGATTTTTCGTGTCAAGCTTTTCTATCCATGTGATTATTTGTCTTGCTGAGGACGTGCATAGTTGATGTTCTGATATATCGTTTCAGTCGTATCTCAATGACATGCGTCACTTCCTGTCCCGTCATGTCACTCTGCGCAAGAGATGGACCAAGACACTGATTGGGGGACGTGTTTGCCCAGGATGACACTTCGGTACAAATCGTTCAATGCAGATTTTAATTCACCTTTGCTACACCCGCCACCTTGCCTAATTAAGGCGATGTCTCTGCTCCGCCAATCTCCCTGAACCGTTTGACTTCTCCCTCGTATGTGACGTAAGCAAAACCTGCGGTCCACGTGTGGACCGGAAAAAGCCGCAGGGAGACAACTCTTCGCGGACAAAGGGAAGCTACGCCTACTTTTGTTGTGGAAACGGACTTGGCAAGAGAAGGCGGGGCCCGGGATCGAGCATTATGCAAGTTTCTCTCCACCATTGGGACATCCTAGTGGACAATCTTTTCTATTCCCATCCAGGTTAATGAAGCTTGGGTCTGTTTGAGTACACATTTGTGGTACCAGAGGACGCCTCGCTTGACAAAGACTGCTAACATGTGGGGTCTTAAAAATGAGCGGTTTGCGGTGAGTTTGAGGCTGATTACAACAAGTTAATCTAAACTGAATCAACCTGAACGAGGTTGTCTTGTTTTTAATAGAAAGAAATAGGTGGCAAATCAGAATAAAGTAAACTGGACGATAACCAATCACCCAACCCCTTCCATCCCCCACCAAGAAGCAAGGAAATATTCGCTACAAACTATACACAGTGTGTTTTATTGATGCAAGCAACCTTTTTTTTAAATCCTGATTAAGCAAATAAATAAAAGTGATAAGCTTAATGCTATTTCAATAGTTGTAAAACAAAATGTTTATGGTTTGGAGACATTTGGGAAAAAACAACGGAAGGGGGGGGGGGGGGGGAGTAGTTGCTGCGTGCCATAATTTATGGACTCAAAGACACCACTCTTTGTCAGCACTTCATTTTGTTTCATCCTAAACTTCTGAAAGGAGGAACGGCACATTTTTCGTGCTGTGTTTTACAGCTGTTCATCTTTTCTTGTTGTGATAGAGGACATTTTTTTCGCCGACGGGATAACGCGGAAAGAGGAGGGAGAGGTGTGTGTGTGTGTGTGTGTGTGTGTGTGTGTGTGTGTGTGTGTGTGTGTGTGTGGGGGGGGGTTACCATTGTTGTCTTGTGTGCGACTACGGGAATAAAGAGGAAGTCTGTTCAGCTGAGACTGTTTGGACTCTGGGACTGAAGAGAGAGTTGGGATAATTTCGAGGAATGAACTTTGCCTTTGAGATTTTAGACAGTCGTCTGCAGAACTCGTTGCTGGCCTGTTCTTTGGTCATTCTTTTACATCTCGGCAGGGTGACTCGAATGTTTTAAAAAACATTTAGTTTCAAGTAGGCGAGATTTCTTAAAGTTAACATGCATTTTGTAAAAGTTTAAAATTGTGCGTCATGTAAACTACAAAACATTCCATTTGTGCTAATGAAGTGAACGGTTGCATATATAAATAAGTTTTTATTTAGATAGATTTAGATAGATCTATATCATTAAATAGAGAACTTTTAGCGTGTGGCCTGCACAAGATGTGATCGATAGTCGTCTGACAGGGGCCAGTTAGGCAATTATGAAGTCGGTTACACTATTTTTTAAGTTGTTCAAATCGAAATGAAGTGTCTTGAATACGTTTCTGAAAACTTGATCTAGTTTATGGTGATTGGATTGTTTGCAAAACTGAGGGAAATTGTCCCCTAATATTTAACTCTCTCTGTCAAAGGCCCCCATTGTGTTTATGTCGAGAGAATTTAACGTGAGGGTTTACGGCATGAGTTAAATTTCAAAGTCAAAGTTATCGCTTTTTCATCACGATTTTACATCCGGTTCAACACAATGCCTCGATTTTCTCAGTCTGCAAAGATTTCTAAAGCTTCTTTGAAATTGGGACACTATTCTTGAACATTACCTAGTGTGTATTCATTTCAACTCTTGGTTGAAGGGTCGGTAGAGAGCAACAACCAACCATTTCAGCTTCAACTTTCAAAGAGCGCTCCAAAAAATTCAACAAATCACAACACCAAAAATCAAAACGTGCATGAACGACACTTCTGAACAATCATCAACTCTTAATTACCCATGTCTTCTTTAAGCGGAGGTGGCAGAGGGCACTCTTCCAAAACCAACCAGCTGTTAAAAAACGCAGACTTTCTCGCCCAGCACTCTAACAACGTTAATGGGCCTCATTACTTAAAACTCAATATTCCCTGCCATGTTGTCTTGTGCGGAGTTTGAATGGATCCCGGGGTCTTTTCTCTGTCCCCGTCACTCCTGCTGCGCTCTATTTGACCAGCGTAGAAAGATGGCGGCCCAAGGGAGCTAAGTGACGGCAATGAGGTGGCTTCCCTTCAATTGCTCTTTGCATTAGGATGGCTTAGAGGTCGAGATTTGTGTGTTCATTTTGAAACAGGGATTATTTGTGAGTTCCGAGGTTGGACAGTTGGTTGACCAGTACACACGGTCAGCTAATACAAACGCACGCACGCACGCAAGCACGCACACACACACACACACACACACACACACACACACACACACACACACATACGTGTCTGAGGGGGGGATCTCTGGACATTAGCCGCAAAGAAAAATGTGTTATATCTGGACTTGTTTATTGCTAAAGCTACAGAAACGGAGTGCGAGTATAAACATGTGTCGGACTTTAAGAATACTTTTTGAGAATTTTTTTTTTTAAAACACTCATTATTGAAAGTTACACACCCAAAAATAGAGATTCTGAAACACGTGTTATATCTGGACATCCGCCACCTAAAAGTGAATGATAGCCGGACATAATTATGACCGGAAAGCTGTAAATACTATCAACTTTATCAAAATAGCGTTACATATGCGTGGTAGTACAAAAAAGCTACCAGTAATCCAGAATTATTAAAAAAAAAAATAGGAGGTGGGGGGGGGGGGGGGGGTAATTTTTTTTTTTTTTTTTTTTTTTGCGCATGAAAAGACTTAAGGCCATATTCTCGTTACAAAACCTGGGGGCGGGGGGGAAGGGGGGGTATTTTTTTTTTTTTTTTTTTTTTTTTTTTTTGCGCATGAAAAGACTTTAGGCCGGATTTTCGTTACAAAACCAAAGCTTAGTTTAAAAAAAAAAAATAAAAAAAAATTTTAAATAAAAATTTTTTTTTTTTTTTAAATAAAATAAAAAAAAAAAATTTAACCTAATAAGAATGTTTGTTAGCATGAATTAAGGTCGTGTCGCAATTTTTCAACCAAGACAAAAATTTTTATTTAGAAAATTATATTCGGAATAATTTTCAATCTTTTTTTTTTTTTTTTTTTTGCGCATGAAAAGACTTTAGGCCGGATTTTCGTTACAAAACCAAAGCTTAGTTTAAAAAAAAATAAATAAATAAATTTTAAATAAAAAAAAATAATTTTTTTTTAAATAAAAAAAAATAACAAAAATTTAACCTAATAAGAATGTTTGTTAGCATGAATTAAGGTCGTGTCGCAATTTTTCAACCAAGACAAAAAATTTTATTTAGAAAATTATATTCGGAATAATTTTCAATCTTTTAAATTTGTGTGTGTTAAAATTAAATGGCGGGATGGGGTGTTGGTAACCAAACCAACACTTTATTTCGCAAAGCTAGCGTGCGCAGCTAGAGATTGTATTCTTTGATTTTGAATTTTTGTTTGTTTGTTTGCTTAACGCCCAGCCGACCACGAAGGGCCATATCAGGGCGGTGCTGCTTTGACATATAACGTGCGCCACACACAAGACAGAAGTCGCAGCACAGGCTTCATGTCTCACCCAGTCACATTATTCTGACACCGGACCAACCAGTCCTAGCACTAACCCCATAATGCCAGACGCCAGGCGGAGCAGCCACTAGATTGCCAATTTTAAAGTCTTAGGTATGACCCGGCCGGGGTTCGAACCCACGACCTCCCGATCACGGGGCGGACGCCTTACTTCATTGTCTGTTTGATATGAGGATCGATACTTGATCTTTTTATCGTGCTTTAAAAGATTCAAGGATTGTTTGCGTTTGCTTGATCACACTAAACGGACTGGGTGGCCGAGTGGTAACGCACTTGCGCTCGGAAGCAAGAGGTTGCGAGTTCGACCCTGGGTCAGGGCGTTAGCAATTTTCTCCCCCCTTTCCTAACCTAGGTGGTGGGTTCAAGTGCTAGTCTTTCGGATGAGACGAAAAACCGAGGTCCCTTCGTGTACACTACATTGGGGTGTGCACGTTAAAGATCCCACGATTGTCAAAAGGGTCTTTCCTGGCAAAATTGCATAGGCATAGATAACAAAATTGTCCACCAAAATACCCGTGTGACTTGGAATAATAGGCCGTAAAAAGTAGGATATGCGCCGAAATGGCTGCGATCTGCTGGTCGATGTGAATGCGTGATGTATTGTGTAAAAAATTCTATCTCACACGGCATAAATAGATCCCTGCGCCTCGAGTCAGAGTCTGGAGATACGCGCGCGATATAAGACTTGAATCATATAACTAAGAACACGAGAGACTAAAAACACGAACACGCTATATTCCAACATCGGACGACTACCATTCGTGAATAACTTGATGGTTGAAAATGCAGATCTGCTAATATGCACTGCCATTACTTGTTTAAGACATGCACGGATCATATCACAAACGTGTGCTACTCCCTATAACTGAAACGTTAAAGCACCCTCACAAAAACACACTAGTAATTAATATCACAGTGGGAAGTATCCTCTTGAGCTTATACTTTAAAACGCTATTTAGCTTTGGTTCCTCAATGTTTGTTTGATGTTTGTTTGTTTTCAGGAGGGGGGGAGGGAGAGAGAGAGAGAGAGAGAGAGAGAGAGAGAGAGAGAGAGAGAGAGAGAGAGAGAGAGAGAGAGAGAGAGAGAGAGAGAGAGAGAGAGAGAGAGCATGAGTAACCATTGAATGCCATTTTCAGGTGTCATTTTTTCTTACTTGTTAATGTTTTGATTTCAAGGGAAATTGTGTTTTGATTTCAAGGGAAATTGTTTTTGATGGTTACAAAATATGATTACACTTACAGGCGAATGACACAACGTGTCCTGTTCCCTGCCACACACAGTCTTCAGTTCTTTGTCACTCATAGTGTTGAATTTACTGTCACAAACACACTCACAGCCACAGTCACACACCCTCACTTGGCGAAAACAGACTTTCTTTCTTTATTTGGTGTTTAACGTCGTTTTCAACCACGAAGGTTATATCGCGACGGGGAAAGGGGGGGAGATGGGATAGAGCCACTTGTCAATTGTTTCTTGTTCACAAAAGCACTAATCAAAAATTTGCTCCAGGGGCTTGCAACGTAGTACAATATATTACCTTACTGGGAGAATGCAAGTTTCCAGTAAAAAGGACTTAACATTTCTTACATACTGCTTGACTAAAATCTTTACAAAAATTGACTATATTCTATACAAGAAACACTTAACAAGGGTAAAAGGAGAAACAGAATCCGTTAGTCACCTCTTTCGACATGCTGGGGAGCATCGGGTAAATTCTTTCTCGTCCCAACCAATATGGGACTCCCCCTAACCCGCGGGGGTAGCGAAAACAAACACAATTCTCAAGAATCAAGTAAGCAACATATATTTTGCAAACCATAATCTGTACTGAGGTTCAATGGGAACCACATTTTTAGAGCAAAAGTTTAAAACAACACAAGAAGACTTAAAAATGTTTTCCTACTGGACAGAGCAAATACACGTAACAATGCTGCGGGTCCATACAAAAGTCATGATCAATGGGAGTTATCCACAACCCAGACAATCTCATACAAAGGACAGCTGTCATGACATCTGTCAGTGCAGACGTCCACATATTTACACCAAAAAGAAACAAGGTAAACCAGAAAACAAGAAGAGCAAACGCTCGATCGAGTCACTTTCGCAGTTCTGAATATTATATGAGGCATCAGATGGACAGGAAGAAATTGCTATTCACAACACAATGAGTCACGTTCACATAAAATTTGAGCCCGGTCACTTTTATAGTTTCCGAGAAAAGCCCAACGTTAAGTTGTGTGTTGCCGAACAGAAAAGGCTAGTTATCTCCCTTGTTTTTCTGATAACGTTCGTAAAAGGCTACAGATGTAAATACTTTGATGTAAAGAATAATCCTACAAAGTTTCAATCACATCCGATGAACTTTGTCAAAGATATAAAATGTCTAATTTTTCCTTTGACGCTGACCTGTGACCTTGAAAAAGGTCAAAGGTCAACGAAACCATCGTTAAAGTGTAGAGGTCATTGGAGGTCACGACTAAACAAAATATGAGCCCGATCGCTTTGATAGTTTCCGAGAAAAGATATAAAATGTCTAATTTTTCCTTTGACGCTGACCTGTGACCTTGAAAAAGGTCAAAGGTCAACGAAACCATCGTTAAAGTGTAGAGGTCATTGGAGGTCACGACTAAACAAAATATGAGCCCGATCGCTTTGATAGTTTCCGAGAAAAGTCCAACGTTAAGGTGGTGTCTACGGACGGCCGGCCAGACGGCCGGCCGGACAGACTAACACTGACCGATTACATAGAGTCACTTTTTCTCAAGTGACTCAAAAATCATGAAACATAATCAAGTGATACTGTAATCCGAATCAATTTTCACTTCAAAATTTGTGTCATACCAAATGTTTAGAGCAAAAGTTTAAAACAACACAAGAGATTTGAAAAGGTTTTCCAACTGCATGGGTGGGAGCAAAAAATCTGTGCTTTACGAAAAAAAAAAGTGTATGACCGGGGGGCTTGTAACCACTTTGCTTGTCGACAAAAATATTTCTTTTAACTTCCCTCAAAGTATTAAACAATGGCGACTGCACGTGAGAGGGAACAATAAAGAGACCAAAAAGCAATGTACTCACGTTAAAATGACGAACACGGAACAAATAACAGGGACGTTTCGACCTAAGGGTCTTCTTCAGGCACAAAAACACAAAAGTACACACACAAAAAAGAAGAAGAAAGACGATAGAACAAATAAAGAGGAGAACAACTGACAAAAGAACTGCACTGCACAAACCAAAGTGCAGTTTTCCCTCAAAGTGACAGGAAACTGCGGGAAATGGAATTAATATTACAGTAGGAAGTAACAGTTAAATTTAGTACATGTGCTTCATGTGTTCTTTTCATTTGCCACTTTATCTTTAATTTGGGTCCAGGATCTCCCTTCCAGTGTTTGGCTGCCTGCAATGCCCAACAAAATTTGTTTCTTTCCTGGAAGCTTTCCTCCCAAAATGGAAGCTTGAAAAAGCTTCCTCACGGCCTTCTCTTCTTCTCTCGAGAACTTGCTGTAGTTCCCTGAAACAGAAATTGACAGCTGTTCCTCAAAATGCCTTTGTTGTACATGCTAAAGACTACAAAAAATGAGCACCCAAAAAATCACACCTTCCATGGAGACAATAACGTACAAAATACAAAATAAAAAACAATACTGACAAAAATACATAATTCCCAGGCCTTCAAAGTGAGAGGAAAAGAAAAAAAACAGAATGATACAGCTAACGGGCGGGGATATAGCTCAGTTGGTAGCGCGCTGGATTTGTATTCAGTTGGCCGCTGTCAGCTTGAGTTCGATCCCAGGTTCGGCGGAAATTTATTTCACAGAGTCAACTTTGTGTGCAGACTCTCTTCGGTGTCCGAACCTCCCCCCGTGTACACTACATTGGGTGTGCACGTTAAAGATCCCACGATTGACAAAAGGGTCTTTCCTGGCAAAATTGCTTAGGCACAGTTAATAATTGTCTACCTATACCCGTGTGACTTGGAATAATAGGCCGTGAAAGGTAAATATGCGCCGAAATGGCTGCAATCTACTGGCCGTATAAAATTTCATCTCACACGGCATCACTGCAGAGCGCCTAGAACTGTACCCACGGAATATGCGCGATATAAGACTCATTGATTGATTGAACAGAGCTAACCATATCTAAAACATAGCTAAACGACTCCCAACATGAAAAAATGGTTATTTTGAGTCCCCGGCCCCCTTCAGTGAATCTGGATCACATTTTGTAAAACCGCAACAAACATTATTGAGTTTTTGGAGCGCTGTGGCAACTTTAAAACTTTTAATTTGACCCCTACCTTGTTTTAATGACTGCCAGATTACCTAACGACTTCTGAATCACACACACATTGAAAGCATTGACAAGGTTTTTGATGATGATTAAATGTTATAATTAGCTCATTAATATAAATTTGGAAGCAAGCAAAGCTCGCTGTCCACTATTTCTTGCTGGAGGGCATAGAAAGGTAAAACAAGAAGGGCAAAGCCCATACGACTCACATGCTTTACACATTTTTCCTACCAAAATACATGTGACCTTGACCCAAGGTCAAGGTCATCCAAGGTCATGCAACACAAAGCTGTTAATTCAAGACATAGGAAGTACAATGGTGCTTATTGGCTCTTTCTACCATGAGATATGGTCACTTTTAGTGGTTCACTACCTTATTTTGGTCACATTTCATAAGGGTCAAAGTGACCTTGACCTTGATCATATGTGACCAAATGTGTCTCATGAAGAAAGCATAACATGTGCCCCACATAATTTTTAAGTTTGAAACAGTTATCTTCCATAGTTCAGGGTCAAGGTCACTTCAAAATATGTATACAATCCAACTTTGAAGAGCTCCTGTGACCTTGACCTTGAAGCAAGGTAAACCAAACTGGTATCAAAAGATGGGGCTTACTTTGCCCTATATATCATATATAGGTGAGGTATTCAATCTCAAAAACTTCAGAGAAAATGGGAAAAATGTGAAAAATAGCTGTTTTTTAGGCAACATTTATGGCCCCTGCGACCTTGACCTTGAAGCAAGGTCAAGATGCTATGTATGTTTTTTGGGGCCTTGTCATCATACACCATCTTGCCAAATTTGGTACTGATAGACTGAATAGTGTCCAAGAAATATCCAACGTTAAAGTTTTCCGGACGGACGGACGTCCGGACGACTCGGGTGAGTACATAGACTCACTTTTGCTTCGCATGTGAGTAAAAAAAAAAACCACCATGTTGGTTGGATTTAAAAATTATTTTGTGGGGTGTGTATTAATACAAGGAAATGGAACGAATATGATAAAATAAAATAATCAACAAGAACAACCCAAAAATCAATGAGACCATGAATTGCATCAAAGACAGGTTAGAATTTGTGTAGTGTGACTCCTCTTTTATGGTGCATTACACTGAAGAGCACTGAAGAGCAACCGCCCTGATATTATACGTTATTTGCGTTTTTGACCAAAATATGACATTTTACACACATCTCGACAGTCATTGTTCACCTCGACTGCTAGCGCAGTCTCGGAGAACAATGACTGTCTTGATCTGTGTAAAATGTCATATTTTGGTCAAAAACGCAAATAACATTTATTTATCGATTGCATTCCTTTCAGGTACTGACTTTGTTGTTTTAACGATTGAACGAGCACACACACACTTGCAATCAAACACATAAGCTTCATATTTGGGCGTTTCAGGTTGGCCGAAACTTCAAAGGAACTACAAAACACACGTCATGTACTGACTTTGTTGTTGTTTTGACATTGAACAGCACACACACATGCAATCAAACACATGACGTGTGTTTTGTAGTTCCTTTGAAGTTTCGGTCAACCTGAAACGCCAAAATATGAAGTTTTGTATGCCTCTGACGTCACATGGCTCAAAGAAGGGAAATCCAATGTCCAATCGATACATAACCCTTTGTGGTGGACTGGGCATTAAGCAAACATACAAACAAAGAGACTGAAGAGCGCAAGTCTGCTGTATGTACACTGAGCACAAAAAGTTAAGTTCTGTGAAATTTGGAGAGCCTGCAGCTACCCAGCAAAAACACCATTAAAACCATTGATTTTTTGCTGTTTTTCAGTTTTGTGGTCGCTCTGTTTTACACACTAGATCAGCCTGACAGCGCGACAGATTTGAACGAAATTTGTATGAACCATTAGGTAAGACACCAAATAAACTTTCGAATGTAAAAAATGTAAAATATTCAGTTTAAGTCACTGTTTCAACGGTTGAAAGTGAATCAAGCCATCAAAAAACACAATTTTTGAGAGTAGATGTGGTCACGGACCAGTGACATCATACCCAGATATTGCTCAGATTCCAGAAACACATTTTTGAGCAGAAGAAAGACTGATTTTCAAATTCACGTATATTTCTGACCAAATAACTGCTGTTATCTGGGGTATACCATTGAAAAAAATATCCTTTACTTTTTTGTGCTCAGTGTATCAGTGCACGGCAATGAAAGTCACAAAGTTAAAAAGTGTGTGGAGTTGTACCTGCAATGTGTGGCCTCTCCGATGAGAGACCACATATCCCTTTTAAGGCACAGTAAGCCTCCCGCAAACCATCAAAGACACACAGTACAAACACCCTTTTGTTTGAACACTCACCGCTTGAGAATATCTGAGGTGCCTTACGTAAAGAGCCAGCAATTTTCAATGAATTTATTTTTGCATGGTTTATCTAACGCCATAGCCATCGTGGACCCCGGGGTGTGATCAACTTTCCTTTTTTTTCACAATCTAGTCGTCAGTTTCTGATTTCAATGCGACTCGCCTTATCTGCATCAGAACATTATCGTGTAACTCTGAATCTAAAATGCAACAACGACTGCGAGTCACACAAACTTAACGGTGGAGTTTGGCTTCAAAGAAGCAAGTTCAATGCAAAAAATGTGTCTGCTTCGGGAAACACTTCTTTGCGTGACAAGCTTCCGGACTCCCTTTTTGTCCATTTTTCAAAACTTCGAGTTGTACTGATCTTTTTTTGATGAAAAACAAATCTTTTAGGATTAATGAATGCTTGTGTTACAAGTCGTCAATTTATTATTTAGATTTTAGTACTAGCGCCAAAAAGCGTCTGATTTTGGTACTAGACAATCCTGCAGGCCATGCAAAAATAAAATCTTGAAAAAATGCTAGCTCTTTACGGAGGGTACTTAGGATGTTCGCAAGCGGTGAGTGTTTAAATGAAAGGGTGTTTGTACTGTGCGTAAAAAACCTGGCAATGTCTGTTCAGAAACTGATAGTTTACGTAAACCAGAGTGTGCTGACGCTTTCTGTTGTCCATTTGTCTATTATCCCTACCAAAATTACCCGTCAACATGACAGGCCACCTTCAATTTAAGGACACTTCTGGCAAGTCATTGCAGGTACCCCTGTACTATCTTTTGCAATCAGTATATAAGAAAACTAGCTATTGTAGTCTAAAAATCAGTACTGGCACAATGGTGCACAAGTGCTTTCCATGACCACTTGTGATCTGGTTTAGCTCCTTGCAGGACACATACCAATTAATTCCGTCTCTGCCATGGTTTCGGATGATCAAGAGGGCCTGCGAGCGTTGGGGCTCCGGAAGAGCCTGGGCCGCAGCAACATCTGCCTCCTCGCTGTGGCTTTTTATGAGGTGCCGGTTGAGGTGTTGAGCAAAGTACTTTTCGCAGAAGATACAAAAGTATCGCTTGCCCTCTGTCTGGATTTTGACTCCTGAAACCCATGATACTTGAATAATGAAGTTGGAAACTACATCACAAAAGAAAGGAAAAAGAGGGGTTAGTTTAAAGGTCCTTATAATAATAACAAAATATATTATATATATATACAAGTGCCGACCTTCAACAGGGTCAGGACAGCATCCCCCCAACTATTAGAGAACAATTCCAAAATTCTTTCACAGTAACAAAAACTATGTTCCTTGTTTATAAAAAATAATGACACACCTTTTATTCGCAGTTATAGCAACAACAAAGAAAACTGCCTGAAATGGAAGAGGGGGAAGACCAAATTGAATCAAATCTTATTTTACAAGGTTTGTGGCATAAGCATTACAGAAATTCTTTCTTTTTCATACTACTCTAATCATATATACACACGGACATACAAATAGAACAGAGAGAGAAAGATAATGGTTTATATTACTAAGGCCACAGACCCATATACAAACCAATGGGGGTGAGAGAGAGAGAGAGAGAGAGAAAGAGAGAGAGAGAGAGAGAGAGAGAGAGAGAGAGAGAGAGAGAGAGAGAGAGAGAGAGAGAGAGAGAGAGAGAGATTGAGAGAGAGAGAGAAAGACAGAGAGAAAGAGACGGACAGTGAGAGAGAGAGAGAGAGAAAGATAGATGGGTTCTTTTTCCCAACTATTGGTTTTTTTGGGGGGTACTCCTTTTTTTATGTCAGGTCGATTTGGGGGGTACCCTTGCTTGAGCATCGTCATGTGACCACTGTGAAAGAAATTTTTGATCAGGAAAAAAGTACCACAGAGTCAAGTGGGGTGCCTTTACTGGCCTAATAGGATTGAATGAAATGAAATGGGGATGAATGCCTTAAACATATTGCAGTAGAAGTTTAGGCAACTCTCATTCATCCCATAAACATTCTCAGTCACTGAAGACATGCGTGCATACCTTTGCTTGTATTTTCCTCCGGTGATGTCGGGCTTTTGGTACCTGCATACAGAATGAAAGTAAATTAAAACTTGTGCATGCTTAGTTTGAAATTGAACAGATCATGAACCAGGTACCAAAAATATATACCGGCACGGTTGGCCTAGTGGTAAGGTGTCCGCCCCGTGATTGGGAGGTCGTGGGTTCGAACCCCGGCCGGGTCATACCTAAGACTTTAAAATTGGCAATCTAGTGGCTGCTCCGCCTGGCGTCTGGCATTATGGGGTTAGTGCTAGGACTGGTTGGTCCGGTGTCAGAATAATGAGACTGAGTGAGACATGAAGCCTGTGCTGCGATTTCTGTCTTGTGTGTGGCGCACGTTATATGTCAAAGCAGCACCACCCTGATATGGCCCTTCGTGGTCGGCAAACAAACAAACAAACCAAAAAGATATAAACACCAAAACGCTTTTGTATGACGGCTTACTAGTGCCAGAACCTAAGGTTACCATTTTCACGTGAAAATTAGTAAATAACAGTGTTGCCTCGTTTTTGGTCACAGTAGTCGGACTTTAAGAGTCCGCACTGAGAGGCTACAACGTCCGTCAAACATCACTCTCACAATATTTCTGAAATATCTTTTAATAGAAGGCCTTATCGAGCAAGTTATCCGACGGGAAGATGCATGTCAGTTTTCTGCAATAGCACTTTCCTTAACGTTGTTTTGGGTAACTTAAAAAAGAATAATCGAGCCCAAAAACTTTTGAATCGAAGCTGCTTTTAGCAGACGGACTTTTGATCAGCTGTGCTCACACACTTTCACATATATCTTTCAATATAATTCCTTATTCGACAAGTTGTCAGGCAGACAGCTGTGCCTCATATTCATTTACACTACAACACTCATACATCTGCTTTGTAGTGTATTACTATTAGTGAAAGACAATTGATCCAAAAATGTTCGAATCGAGAGAGGAAAAATGGCGTGTGGCCGGACGTGTGCTAAAGGTCCGACCACTAGCAGACTGATCTGTTCGGTCTAGGCTAACACACTTTCACAAATGTCTTTCGATAGAATTCGTTATTCAACAAGTTGTCGGACACACAGTTGTATGTCACTGTTATCTACACTGTAACACATGCGTTCAGCTCTTATTGTTAATTTGCATCGGATTAATAGTCTACCAGCCAGCCTTCTATGTCATGTATGAAACCTGGAAATGACCCTGTTCCTGTAAATTTTTATGACGGAAATGTAATCTATAGGGTACGGAGAGTCAAATTAGCTTGGTTGCCTAAAGTTGCACTTTGGGAAATTCTCAGAATCCAAGATGGCCGCCCAACGGTCATCTTGAAGATGGTCAATATGTAACTTTTGATCCAGATGGGCTAAAGAGTCGTGTAATACCTCAATATAGGGTTTTTTGATGTCGGCGAGTTCATTTCTGAGGTTGGTTTGTCAATCCTGTCAACAGAATCCAAGATGGCCGCCAAGATGGCCGTCAAAATATATAAAAACACATTTCTCGCCATATCTGGGTTTCTAAAGCAGCTAGATTCATGATCTTAGTGCTGACCATGTTTCCAAAGGCTGGGAAGCCGTTCTGATATCACCCAGATGCAAGATGGCTGCCAAGATGGCAGGTAAACGTCATTCACGCTCAAATCAATGTCACACAAAAATAAGGAAAACGCCATATTGTTTGTCTTTTGTCTGAAAGAACATGTTAGCATCCAGTTAAAGAGGCAACTTTCAGAAAAGCCGATGGGTCTCGATGGTGGGGATGGACAGAAGGAGAGCAAGCACAAAGAGGAAGGTGAAAGAAGGCGAGCGATCGACGCAGCAGACCGGACGAAGATTGCAGAGGAACTGCAGAAGTACTCGCACCCTCTCATTGTTGAGTCCACTGCAGACCTGTTTACCCCCATAAGTGTTTTGGAGTAATGCTCAGCCCCAAAAATAGTAATCCTGGCACAAAAATAGTAATCATCCAGCATTCGTCGCTAATTACAACGCACATGACAACTGTGTCTGCGAAACGCAATCATGCACATATATCCATCATTCACAAACAAAACACATCAGTCAGTTTTTGTAGTCATCATAATTTCAAAGAAGATCACATCAAAAGCACATGCATCACTGATTCTTTTTCTTTTGCTCGTAGTAGGCCTTTTTCAGTGTGTCAAGCGCTTCTCTACTGTACTTGCGCTTGCCGAATGAGTGAGGGCGAGACTTCACCACTAGAATAAGGCTCTCCAGCGTCTCATCAGACAGACATGATCTCTGGTCAGTCCTGTGCTTTTTCACCCCATTTTGCCATTGAAAAAAACAATGCCAAACATGTGAATTGATAAAAAATAAAAAAAAATAAAAAAAATTTTTTTTTTACATTTATGAAAATTGTAGTCTTGACACGGATAGCGGAATGGCGTATTTTTTGCAGAAAATCGTAATAAATTACGCCAAAATCGTAAGGGTAAACAGGTCTGCCACTGACCTGTACAACATCGTCAACGGGCAGATCGCGCCAGCAAAAGTAGGCCTAAATGTCCAAGATGCACTCAAGATCGGCAGCACTCAAAGTGAACAGTTCGCCGCTTCGCTTCACAGCACATTCCATGGCCCGATCGAGAGGAAAGTGAAGACCATGCAGGAGATGAAAAAGGTAGTGGTTGTGAAAGACAAGGCCATCTTTGACATTGAAACATTATTCGTACGGCTTCAGATCATTAGGCAACAACGTGGTGTGAAGGCGACAGACATCTTCAAGTACGAACTCAGTCCCGTACCTCCATCTCTCATCGACGAGTTCGGGAGTTTGAGGAAAGGAGACAAGGCTGTGCTCGTCAAGTGTCATGGTGTGCCAGTCAACAACGCACCTGCACCAGACGTGGTGCTGGTCGACTCCTGTACCATGTTGTGTGGCCAGTTGCGGGGACAGCAGGAGATTTTGTCGCGAGTTTCGGCGCTCGACTGAGCCGCTATCCTCCAGCAGCACAGAAACTGGTGTTGTTTGACAGGTACCATGAGAATCAGCCAACTGCGAAGGACCACGAGAGGATGAGGAGGGCAGGGGAAGGATCAAAGGACTTCCGTCTGACACCCACAACCCCCCTCCCACACAGAGAAGCTATCATGAAGAATGCCAACAACAAACGCCTCCTCAGCAACATCCTCTGTGGACATCCTCTGCAGAACAACGTGGAGCTTGTCAGCAGTTTCGATTGTCTTGTCACCCATGAGGAGGCGGATATCACGCTGTGCAGCTACATGCTGAAGGCTGCAGCAGGCGGGGCGGAGACGATCAGGGTGCTGTGTGATGACACTGATGTGTTCGTCCTTCTCGTGTACTTGGCATGGAGGAAGAGGATACAGAAGAGCATCCAGATGGAGAAATGGGACGGCACGGTGCTTGACATTCGCGCAACAGTGGACAAATTGGGGGACAAGTGTGGTCAGCTACTCGGCATGCACGCCTTATCGGGCTGCGACACCGTGTCGTACCCCTGTTACAAGGGCAAGAAGTCGGCGCTCAAGGTGCTTGGAAACAGCGACATCCTAGGCCTGCAAGATGTCCTTGGGGAGCCAGACGTCAGTCATGACCAACTTAAGGCCACTGCCGACTCATTCTTCCTCGCGCTGTACAGTCAGAAGAAGGCCAAGTCCCGCAATGGTGCAAGATCCAGACTGTATCTGGGCAGGAAGAAACCACCACCTTTGAAGAGGCTACCACCAACCGATTGCAACCTGAGGCTGCATGCTCTCCGAGCACATCTGCAGATGATGTTGTGGAAAGCAGCAGACCATAAAGATCCACCAGCCGAGGCTCATGATATCCGCTGCTTCGGATGGGATATCGATGAATCTGGTGCTGTGACACAATCGCTGTCTAATGCGCCGATAGCACCGCAGCAGCTCTCAGATGTCGTGAGCTGTAGTTGCAGCGCCGAGGGGAAAGCGTGCAGCGAGAAGAAGTGCAGTTGCCACAGTGGGAGACTTACGTGCACTGAATACTGTTATTGCGAGGGAGGAGATGGCTGCTGCAGCGCTTACACGAAGCATGAGCCTGTGGTGGAGGAGGAGGAAGAGGAGGAGGAAGAAGAGGAGGAAGAGGAGGAGGAGGAGGAGAAGGAAGAAGAAGAGGAGGAGTTTGTTGAAGACGACCAGTAAGACGAGAAAGAAGCTGACATTGAAGAAGGAGATATGGTTTCAAAGTTTGAATCGTTTGTTTGCTGTAAAGCAAGAGCAGTAGAGTTCTATTTCGGTCGTGGCGTGCCAGCTAAGCTGCTTTTGGACATGGACTTTCCCACATGGACTTGATTGAGGTCCTGAAAGTTGCCTCTTTAACTGGATGCTAACATGTTCTTTCAGACAAAAGACAAACAATATGGCGTTTTCCTTATTTTTGTGTGACATTGATTTGAGCGTGAATGACGTTTACCTGCCATCTTGGCAGCCATCTTGCATCTGGGTGATATCAGAACGGCTTCCCAGCCTTTGGAAACATGATCAGCACTAAGATCATGAATCTAGCTGCTTTAGAAACCCAGATATGGCGAGAAATGTGTTTTTATATATTTTGACGGCCATCTTGGCGGCCATTTTGGATTCTGTTGACAGGATTGACAAACCAACCTCAGAAATGAACTCGCTGACATCAAAAAAACCTATATTGAGGTATTACACGACTCTTTAGCCCATCTGGATCAAAAGTTATATATTGACCATCTTCAAGATGACCGTTGGGCGGCCATCTTGGATTCTGAGAATTTCCCAAAGTGTAACTTTAGGCAACCAAGCTAATTTGACTCTACATACCCTATAGATTACATTTCCGTCATAAAAGTTCACAGGAACAGACATTTCCAGGTACTCTTTTTGGCAAGTAGACTATAAAGAACTATGGGCCAGAAAAGTATTGAATCGAAGGATTTTCGCTCTGGCCGGTGTAACAGTCGCGCATGCATGTGCATTGAACCTCCACAGTCACAAGGCACATGAAAATTAGTAATTAACGCATGAAATTTTTGTTTTGGCGCTAGTAAGCCATCAGGAGGCGAGCCAAAACTGAAAATTAGACATTAACACTTAAAATAGTCATTAACATGTGAAAATGAGTAATTAACACGTTTAATTGAATTTTTGCGTGAAAATTAGTCACTTTCACGGGTTAATTACGAATATATTGTTTTGGCGCTAGTAAGACCTCATACTTTTGGTTAAAAGCCTGTAGTAAAATTGTTCCCTTACCTGGTAAAATATCAGAAGCCCTAATACAGTACGACATTACAAGTGCATCGTGCATTCTAATCAAATTCGCAATTGGCCCAGAGAGTCACCGGAAAGGCAAATGCTTGCAACGAAATTCACGATTGGCAAAGCAAGTCACGTGGACAACCTCAATCAGTCATAACAGACTGGTTCGCAACCATTGGTACTCGGCTACTTGTGCTATGTTCATTGTTGATTGTCGAGCGATGATTGAACATTTTGCATGCCTGTCATTTTGTGTTTGAACGTAGCGTAGAGTTTAGCGTAGCAATTACAGCAAAATCGTAGCATTCTACGCCAAAATTGTAGCAGTTGGCAGCTCTGTGGGTAGTACATGTTTCTCCACATCAAATCTGCCTGAAGGGTTTTTGAGATCCAATTTGCCAAAGAAAACGGCTCCTTACATAGTACACCATTATCTTTAATGTGAAAGTAACAATAAACTGACTTACACTCAGATGTCTCAGACGCTGGGTCGGGGGAAGAGGTAACACTTGCTCCTTCGGGGTCTTCAGCACTTGTCTGGGCTCCTGTGAGGATACAGACATTAAATTCAATAAATTCTGCTCTTCAAAGAGAACCAGATTTGTGGTTTGGACATGCAGGCATGATAGTTGGCCTGGCCTGGTTATATTTCTGCCGGGTCTGTTATCATTTGCTAACAGTCAGCATTTTATAAATAACTTATACTAAATACATTACATTTCAGACGCTCCTTTAATTTCAGACACTCATTTGAGATGCATGAAATGAAAACCCTGTTATACAAATAATTACAAACTAATTGCAAAGTGCTTTCAAATCATTTGTGCATTGCCTGTGCTTTATGTGTAGCAACACAGTTCTTATTTGATGAGAACGAGTACGTTACACTCAGCCGAAGACAAGGCGTAGAACACAGTCAAGATATGGGATCAATAAAGCCCCTCTGACATAGAAATGGAAAAACTTGCTAAATGAAGATATCTGCTTTGATGCAGTTGTTTTCTGATGGGAGCCGCCGTACATGTTTCTTGATCATGTACACGTCTGCACTCTTGGGGCCCAACAGCTCAGATGGCAGGTCTTACCCAATCAGCAGCATTGCGTCTCTTGGCCATGCTTGATAAGCTTGCCTCTATGTTTTTGGCATGAGTTATTTCCAAAAAAAAGTAAGTCCCTGCAGGCAATATAATCAGCTGTGCAGACAATGCCCTGTACCAGAGACTGTTGAGTACATGCCTGGTTGTCTGTGTGTGTTTTAGCTACCAGGGTAAGGCATCGAGTATGTGGGGGAGCAGTAGTAATTCTCTTGAAAAAGGATACTCTCTTTCCGCCAAATTTTTCTTTCCTTCTTCCGCAGCAAAACTTGAAAACAAAAGTGCAAATGTTTCAGAATCTCTCATCAAAGAAAAAATTATTTTGGATTGAGGAAACAGACCAGTACACTGTACCTTCATCATCTGCTTAGAATACTGATGCTCTCATGAGACATAAGATGGTAAACATGTCTCTGTGCCACTACAACACACGAAGTGAAACAAGAAACAGATGGAGAAATATGTGGCCATGATGGCAACCACTAACAATTCAGTTTTTGTTTCCCAATCCATTAACAACCCAAACTTTGGTTCTGCCTCCCATTACCTTGCAGAATTCCCTCCTAGATTGCAAGGTAGCTGCTTGTTTTGTGGGGCATAGGACCTACCTGTCACGTTGGTAGAGTCTTCGGTGCAATCATCCAAAAAGTCGAAGTTGTGGACATCTTCAACTGTATCATCAGAATCATCATCTGAAAACAGAAATAAAAGTCAGATATCTAAATTTAAAGCACAATCTCCCCTCAAGGAGGTAGGTCTGTTAAGTTAAAAGACGTCACATGACTTTTGACATAATTATGGTCAAGTGCCGCTAATCAAGTTACTTTTAGAAACAGGATTTTCCGGTTAAACCTTAAACAGTTTTTAAAAACAAGATTTTTGGCGAGTACCGGAAAGGTGTTAGCCCTGCAATGAGTCACAAAGACCCTTGACAAAAAGAGGGACATAGGAAAACATAAAATAACATGGAAGAAAGCTTAACCTACACACTTGCAAAAGCATTCAATAAAATTAATTGCCATTTTCAAATCCCTTGAACGGCTATTTGGCACGCGTAAACCACTCATCAGTTATCGTAGTTAATTCAACCCCCCAGCCATCGCAACTCTGTGTGACCCATTTTATTCATACAGCCATCTGCAATTATTGTGTACCTCTGAATCTAAAATACAACAAAGGACTTGGAGTGACACAAACTGACTGAGCGGCGGCAGTTGACTTTAAAGAAACTAGCGATGTGCATAAAATGTGTCTGCTTTGGCAGTGGTAAGATGAAGCTCATGAGATGTGATTTTATCCCTGTCGCTGCAGTACCTATTTAAGCACAACACTAATTCTACTCAGACACAGCAACAAACAGTTTCAATTGTTTGGAAATCTCAGTCGACATTTTTTCCAGAAAGGGAAAATTACATTGTTTTTTGGTAGCATACTTCTCTGCCATCAAGTCAAAAGATAAATTTCTTTTCAGGTGAGTCAACCCATTTTGAGGATGCCCTTTCACACAGTGAGATTATATTAGTGCTGTGCATTTAACTTAAACTTTCTGTAACTGACATTTTGAGGTGAGACCAGCTGCCTTCCCTAGTTCATAGACAATGCATATCACTTGAGAGAGAATGTTGCTTGCGTGTCTTTGTAAAGGGATGTGCATACAAGTGTTCCCTTCTTTAGCCATACAATAGGTAAAGAGATCAATAACTGAATAAGGCACATGGGTCCAAATTGGGGAAAACAGTAGCACCTTACAGTCCTGAAAGTACTATATATGGTAGATATCCAATTATTCAAGCAAAACAAAACACACACAGAAACTAGTTTCTTTGAAAAAAATAGACAAGAAATATTGTGTGCTATTGCCATACTGAAATTCCCACTTAAATCGCAGGGTAGCTGCCTGCTTAGCTGTGCATATAGGACCTACCTGTCACGTTGAGAGGGACTTTGTTGTCATCATCAGAAACGTCAGAGCATTCAAATTGAGCATCGAGTTCAGAATCAGCATCTGGAAACAGAATCAAGTTAGAAATATTGATTTAAAGTACAATCCCCCCTCAAAAAATAGTCGTTGCGCACTACCTCAGATACAGTTGGGTTTTTTTCCATGTGGGTCAAGCTAATTCCCCGACATGCATACCGGTACATGCACATAATCAACAGCCAGGCTGATATGGTAAGTTGCATTGTTTTCAGAAGTTACTTCTTTTTAGATTTACTAGTTACCCCAAATAAACCATTTTGCAGAGAGCATCCAGGCTCTACTTTTAGAATGTGATCAAGTTGAGTTATCATTCTTTCAAACAAGCATCTGTCAATGTCTGTGATAGTGAGGTAAACACTTGTTTCCACAACCATCGCTAGCATAATACGCAACATACTCTTCATTTTGAAATGGTGTGACATTATGCGGCTTTTGCTCTCAGGACATCTGAAATAACCCCATTTTTAACTTTTCATGAACATAACCCCCCCCCCTCCCCCCCCCCCCCCCCCTGTGATGCCAACTTTTGCAAAAGGGGGAAGGGGGGGGGGAGGGGGGGAGATGGGGTCAACCAAATTAGGGTCATGATAGCAGATTATTAAACCCTTGAAATTTGAAAACTCTAGCTTCAAAGACGCCTGATATAATGTTTTATGAATTAAAATTAACCCCAGTGTCCTCAAAACTTGACGAGGGCCAATCAATCTTAGGTCAAGGTGGGATATAATCAAACCCTACAAGTGTGGACAGTTTTAAAAGTATAACTTTAAAACCATCTGAGATAACCTCAACGTGTAATTTCTATAACCCCGCTGTGGCCCCAATATTTGACGAGATTTAACTCATTGTCTTTCAGGCAGGGATATATCCGTACCCACTCATATGGCTCTATATGACCAGGTACGGATATATATCCGCTCAGGCTGGTCTCGGCTAAAAAAATAATTTGTCAACATAGGTGGGTAGAAAGTGAGGTCATTACTGAAAATCAAACCCTTTTTGTTCACGGCCGGCCGAACAGACACAGGTTATTCAGGCAGGCGAGTCAAAAGTGAACATGCAAACAATTTTGACTTAGCAAATCGCACATATAATTATAATGGAAACACGCGTTCTTTCATACTACTGTTGCAATGGGTTTTGACGCTGCCGCCACCTCGCCGCAACCATCGTGCCGCCATCGCATTGCGTTATGGAAACACGCCTTTAGGCAACCAAGATACTTATACAAAAATTTCTTTAACCGAGTGTAAACATATTATCATCATTAAGGCGACGATGTAAAACAAATGATTCTGAATCTTGACTGATTTTCTGTCAATTCATGACTGTTGGGTGTAGGTCACACAAAAATTGAAAAACTTATCCTGTGTAGTGTGTATGTTCTTCCTGAAACTGGAAGGGTAATTGTTAACGTGTTAAATTCATTATTCAGATCAAATTCATACATTGATTTAAGCCCCCAAATTTGCAGAACCTGCATAGTAAGCATGTAAAAAGGCATATCAGATCCCTTTGCCTTTGCATGGTGTCACGGAATGAACTGTACCGATGAATGCTCGGAATGCATTTTGTTCACATATATACATCAATATATATATATATGAAGTCTTATATCGCGCGCGTATCTCCAGACTCGGACTCAAGGCGCAGGGATCTATTTATGCCGTGTGAGATGGAATTTTTTACACAATACATCACGCATTCACATCGACCAGCAGATCGCAGCCATTTCGGCGCATATCCTACTTTTCACGGCCTGTTATTCCAAGTCATTTCATACTCACAAGGAGGCGGACAGCGGAGGGGGGGGGGGGGGGAGGGGTGATTGTGGTGGGCATTACCCTGGCAGATATGTTGAATGCCACAAAAATAACAGCCGCTCAGCTCGGCGGCTGTGTCGGCGTATCAGTTGTTGGGACTTTCGGTTCAGCCGGAAGACAGTGAATCAACTGAGTCAACTGAGCTATAGTTACGTATAGACTACATAACTGATTTGCCTTGCGAGTAACCAAATACTGCAGCAGTTTGTCTAGCAGGTTTTAAAAAAAAACCCAGGAATCTGCATATGTTTATTTTGCTTTAAATACGTGTGATTGTAGAACAGAATACGCAAACGGTGCTTACAACTAAATATAAGCTCTAGGATCAGTGTCCACTGATACAAACTGGCGCTAAATATAAAAACACAAACTCAAAATCTTTCAGTTTTGGGTCCTGGAGTTTTATTGTTCTGCAAACCATACAGTCTCAACATGTCAGTTGTTGTTATTGTAGCGCCAAAGATGCGCAAATGAGATATGCGCAAAAGATTTGCTGACTACTAAGTAGGTTAAAACTGTACATTATGTAGGTCACCTACATCGGCTAATTAGGTCATAATTTATAGTAAAGCCGTCGGGACAGCCAGTCGCTCTGCGCTATATAAACAATACGGCTTGCAGCCTCCCTTTGTCCCAAATAGAAACTTATTCTGGGGACACAAATAGAAACTTAGCCTCCCTTTCTGCTATCGTTGCTCGTCACATTTGACAGGTTCCACAACAGACGAGGGAAATCCACAACAGACGAGGGAAAACTCTAGTGGTAGGCTAGGCTACCTCTTATAGCAGCAGAGGTTCATAGGTCATGTTTACGACCATAATTATTTGAGCGGCGGTCACTGACGTGTTGTTTTTGTTTGTTTATTGTTCTTATTTTAGTTTTTTAAGGCTGTTGTCATATGTTGTTTGGTTGTTTTAAGAGCAGATGAACTTGTGACCACACTTTTCCATCCATTGTTTAATTGTATGCACAATAACGATGATCTTATGTCTAGTTATGTCTTATCCCTGTAAAATTGAATCTCAAATCAAGTGCCGAAGTAATCACTACTGCTGATTGTGGGCAATAATGGAAAGACAAGACAAGACAAACGGCGATCCTGATCGTTAAGTAAACGGCCTTGTGACTGGATTATAAAGTTTAAATGAAATGACACTTTAATTTGGGTTCGAAATTTGGTGCAATAACTTGATGGCTAAGCCAATTACGTCATTTCGAATTTTAAAGTACCGTAACCAAGTGCAGCCGCGGAAGCTTTTTCTCGATAACTTCATGTCAAAATAATTGCGGACGCATTATCATTAAAAAAAAAAATGGACAGGATTTTTATTTTACTTGTGTACATATTTGTCACATTAATTCAGCTAAGATTGTAATTGACACATTTTAAGCATTGTCGGTCCCGTCTTTCTAGCGCGGCGAACAAAACTTCTAATCGCGTAAGGCAAAATAAAATGTGTGTGTGGGGGGGGGGGGGGGGTGCTAAAGTTATGAGGAAAGAAATAGAACTAACAAGTTTCACACTAAACAACAGTAGGCTACCATAAACTAAATCCAACAACAAAAAGACTGCCAACGTTTCAAAACTCAGAATAATAAACACACAAGAAAAGTAAGATGCTGGAACGTTTGTTATTGACGTTACAGTCACAAAAATATGGACCCAACGGGTTTTTTAAGTTAAGAGACAATATATTAGTGACAAAAACTGAATTGCTTAATTCGCCTTCCTAGCGAGCGACCGAACATTTCATTGAGCTAAGATTTTGTCATAAACTATTTGGTTTTTTTCCACTTAGAAGACCGTATTTGAGTCAAACGTTCGAATTTACCTTTCTTGTTTTTTTAAATTCTCAACAGTTTACACATGTTTAATCAATGTCACAGATCCTACCAAATAAAAAGGAAACACGCAAACAAACAAAAATACTTACGGTTTGGTTATCCGGTTGAATCTTGATGATCTGCCCAGAAGTACTATTGAACTGCAGACAATGACCTTGTATCGATGACTTGTCACAATCAAACCACGAAAAAACACTTTCATCCGTGAATCTTTAGTGCACGTCACAACGCACGCTCTGCACTAATGCTAAGCTCGTTCCAATGAAACAACAATGACAACTGCTTGTGTGTAGTTTACTTAAAAAGAAAGAAAACAAAAGAAATGACAGATTTGAGCACCGCCCAGTTCTTTGCGATTGACCAATAAGAAGCCAACCACTGCCAATAAGCCAATTAAGTATAAGCATAACCGTAATGTGGCGGAGTATCTCCTGTTATCGTTATATTCGGATTTGTTTATGGCTGTATTGCGCAATGTGGCGGGTAGGTGTTGAACACGCGAAGCTTCGAAGATCACACGCGTTTATTGAAAAACATTTCGCTCTTGACAAGTATTAAGTGGAAGCTGGTCGCGACAGTGTCGCTTTCATAAGCCACGACAGAAGAGCAGACCACCAAGCCGGCATTGGGCCACTTAATCATTTACGACTCAGGGAACAGCCGATGTGACATACTCACCGGCATCTCAGATCTGAATAAGTTAAGCACGTGTGGAAAAAATTACACAGAAAATAGGAAATTCAAAGGCGGCGATCCTGTCATTGTCTCTTCTCTGCCGAAGCTTGCGCGGGAAAAACCCATTTATCGAGTTTTTGTTTAAAGATTTTAATTTAATTCAATTCATTTAAATTCTTAGTTCCTCTACGAGCACACTTGCATCAATATAACAACACAACACAAAACATTTAAAACGATCATTTTCCATGCATGTTTTGAAACAACAACAACAACAACAACAACAACAACAACAACAACAACAACAAAACAAACTAAAACCAAAACTATTGCTGCATCTTGTATAATCAATCTATTGATTACACAAACTGCACGGGTAATAATCAACTAATAGTCACAGGTTCAAGATTTTTGTTCTTATCTTAGTGAACAATCCCTAGGTTTCCACAAACGAGCGCAAAAAAGAACTTCAAGTGCAAACAAACAACAAGTCGCGTAAGGCGAAAATACAACATTTAGTCAAGTAGCTGTCGAACTCACAGAATGAAACTGAACGCAATGCAACGCAGCAAGACCGTATACTCGTAGCAAGGTCAGTCCACCGCTCACGGCAAAGACAGTGAAATTGACAACAAGAGCGGGGTAGCAGTTGCGCTGAGAAGGATAGCACGCTTTTCTGTACCTCTCTTTGTTTTAACTTTCGGAGCGTGTTTTTAATCCAAACATATCATATCTATATGTTTTTGGAATCAGGAACCGACAAGGAATAAGATGAAAGTGTTTTTAAATTGATTTCGAAAATTTAATTTTGATAATAATTTTATATATTTAATTGCCAGAGCTTGTTTTAATCCAAATATAACATATTTATATGTTTTTGGAATCAGCAAATGATGGAGAATAAGATTAACGTAAATTTGAATCGTTTTAGAAAAAAATAAAAAAAATTACAATTTTCAGATTTTTGATGACCAAAGTCATTAATTAATTTTTAAGCCACCAAGCTGAAATGCAATACCGAAGTCCGGCCTTTGTGGAAGATTGCTTGGCCAAAATTTCAATCAATTTGATTGGAAAATGAGGGCGTGACAGTGCCGCCTCAACTTTTACAAAAAGCCGGATATAACGTCATCAAAGGTATTTATCAAAAAAAGGAAAAAAACGTTCGGGGATATCATTCCCAGTAACTCTCATGTCAAATTTCATAAAGATCGGTCCAGTAGTTTGGTCTGAATCGCTCTACACGCACGCACACACGCACACACGCACGCACACACGCACACACATACACCACGACCCTCGTTTCGATTCCCCCTCTATGTTAAAACATTAGATTTTAGTCAAAACTTGACTAAATGTAAAAAAGAGCGCGAAAGAGAGAGAGAGAGAGAGAGAGAGAGAGAGAGAGAGAGACAGACAGACAGACAGACAGACAGACAGATCAGAACAGATTGCTGACTCGCATAAATTTGATCACTCTCATCCATTTTCTCATAAATTTATGTCAAGGTTTCGTTCATTCTCAACATCGGATGATTCGGATTCTGTTTATGGCTGTATTGCGCAATGTGGCGGGTAGGTGTTGAACACGCGCATCTTTGAAGATCACACGCGTTTACTGAAAAACATCTCGCTCTTGACAAGTATTAAGTGGAAGCTGGTCGCGACAGTGTCGCTTTCACAAGCCGCGACAAAAGAGTAGACAACAAACAAACCAAACCAGTACTATTGCTGCATCTTGTATAATCAATCTAGTGATTACACAAACACATCTTTAACAAATGTCAACGATACTCGATGCTTGGTCTGTTGAGGGAATCGTCGTTGCATACAAAATGATATAGTAATGACAAATAAATAAGCAAACGCTAAGATTGAGATTAATTACTTTCTTTTTTTTATATATCGATTACCCCGGACGGATAAAGGACCTTCAAAAACAATGGCCATGCTTATGCGTGACATGGGAAAAGAAAGAACATTGAGGAAACTCAATTGGAGCGGCAAATAAACGATGTGGTTAAAACTGTCGACTTGATCAAGATATATCATGTACCGCGTGATCGAGACCATCATAGATTTGACAGATCCGCATAGAAATCTAATGATAAAACAGATTGAATTTAGGTCAGTTTTTCTTTTGGCCATAGTAAAGAAACTCGTTTTTACCAAACTGCACGGGTTAAAAATAAACTAATAGTCACAGATTCAATGTTTTTGTTCTTATCTTAGTGAACAATCCCTAGGTTTCCACAAACGAGCGCAAAAAAGAACTTACAAAAAATAAAGCAGAGAGAGAGAGAGAGAGAGAGAGAGAGAGAGAGAGAGAGAGAGAGAGAGAGAGACAGAGACAGAGACAGAGAGACAGAGAGAGACAGAGAGGGAAAGAGAAGAGAGAGAGAGAGAGAGAGAGAGAGAGAGAGAGGGAGAGGGAGAGAGAGAGAGAAAAAAGAGAAAGACAGAGAGAGATAGAGAGAGACAGACAGACAGAACAGATTGCTGACTCGCATAATTTTGATCACTCTCATCCAAATTGAAATTGATTTTCTCATAAATGTCAAGGTTTCGTTCATTCTCAACATCGGATGATTCGGATCTGTTTATGGCTGTATTGCGCAATGTGGCGGGTAGGTGTTGAACACGCGCAGTTTTGAAGATCACACGCGTTTACTGAAAAACATCTGGCTCTTGATAAGTATTACTTCTTCTTCTTCTTCGTCGTTCACTAGTATTAAGTGGAAGTGGTCGCGACAGTGTCCGCCGGGCTTTCACAAGCCGCGACAAAAGAGCAGACCACAAAGCATTGGTCCACTTAATCATTTACGACTCAGGGAACAGCCGATGTGACATACTCATCGGCATCTCAGATCTGAATAAGTTAAGTACGTGTGGAAAAAGTTACACAGAAAATAGGAAATTCAAAAGCGGCGATCCTGTTATTGTCTCTTCTCTGATGAAGTTTGCGCGGGAAAACCCCCATTTATCGAGTTAAAAAAAAAAGATTATAATTCAATTCAATTCATTTAAATCTGTCTGTTAGGGGCATCGTCACCGCATACAAAATGATATAGTAATGACAAATAAATAAGCAAACGCTAAGATTGAGACTTATTACTTTGTTTATATCGATTACCCCAGACGGATACCGCGTGATCGAAACAAACATACATTTGAAAGATCCGCATAGAAATCTTACGATCAAAAAAAGATCGATTTAAGGTCA
>NC_090246.1:61720553-61756421 GCF_037325665.1 Littorina saxatilis | reverse complement strand
GCACCCACGCATACACGCACGCACGCACACGCACACACACACACACACACACACACACACACACACACACACACACACACACACACACACACACACACTTTCCATTTTAGTGAGAATTATAATCAGATAAGACAGAGGAAGACAATCGATTGTTCATTTCAATGCTTGTTAATCTCTGAGGTGCAAGGAGATTGTTTCCGCATAACTGTCACTCACTCTTGTTGCGCATGGCGTATACATTTATATCGAGTTCAACACGAAAGTCAGTTTCTGGGCTTGGAAACAGGAATGCAGGCAAGGAGGGGGGGGGGGGGGGGTTGGTGGCGATAGAGGTGCAGAGATAGTATGGGTGTGTTTCAAATCCCGAAAGGGCATGGTAAAGGTTCATCACCGGAGCACAAACCCCAAAGCCAAAAAATCAACATCTCATGCCTGGCGTCCACCAGAAACTCGAACAACCAAACCGCAGGCCAACCCGAAAATGGAAGATACACAGTACGGCAAGAGAAGCTGCGGAGCAAGCAGAAGCGACCGTTGTATGCGTACGTCATGCGGGGAGCATCAGCAGCCGTCGCTCCGGACTCGCAAAGACCTTCAGGGCATCGTCAACGACGCTTTCAACGGCCCGCAATGAACGGTACACACTGTCTTCCGTTGCCTTTGACGCGTCACCAAAGATCGGACACCATGGCAAATCTTGTCGCCGCTTCGGCCCTTGTTTGCTTTTACAATTTCCCGTTTTTTTGCACGGAAGCGCCTTTAGGCTTATAAAAAGAGTTGAAGTAGGGGGAGAGGGGATGGTGGTGTTGTTGGTGATGGTGGTAGTTGGATGATAGTGGAGGGTTCAGCACTTTGATCTGGGACAGAAACAATTGTAAGTTTTGTCATCTCTAAGAGAGAGAGAGAGAGAGAGAGAGAGAGAGAGAGAGAGAGAGAGAGAGAGAGAGAGAGAGAGAGAGAGATAGAGAGAGAGAGAGACAGACAGACAGACAGACAGACAAACAGAGACAGACAGACACAGACAGACACAGACAGACAGACAAACAGACACAGACAGATAGACAAACAAACAGACATGCAGACTGTCAGAGATGGGGCAGGGGATGGTATTGGAATTAACAATTAACTACGGACTGATGTTTCCTTTCGGGATAAAACATGATAAATATCCGGCTTCCCTAAATGTTTTTTTGTTGTAGGCTACGTGCACACTTACCAAGACATCCTGCTCGTGCTCAAATGGAATGGAACGGCGCGAGCTGTCTCTATATTCTCAACATACAAAACTACTGATTCAACCTAACTGTACATCTGAATAAAAAAAGAACACAAATGGTAAACATCTAATCTTTAGGTATCTGAGTCATCGATAATTCAACATCAAAGTTTACTCTAAAAACAATGCACCCTTTGACTTTTAGTTTAAACGCCAACAAACAAACTCCTGCTCATTTTCTCCCTGGGTCTTTCCGGTGTGGCACCAGGCCGTTTGATGTATCGAGAGCGATCAAGCGACACAGAACCTTGTCGGAGAAAACTCAACACCATTAGCACCCTGGGAGAATTGAAAGCTCAGGGAGAGAAAAATGGCCCATTAAAACTAACCAGAAACGGCTGCAGTTTCGCTTATAAACTAATCGAGAGCCGCGGCGGAGCAAATGAGCTGAGCATTTTAATGTGGCTGGGAAACAAACAGTCTTTTCGCCCTTCATTCAATTTCAGCCAATCTGCGCCCGCATCCATCAAACCCCCCGGCACAACGTTCAGAACCGGTGCGTAGCAGGCATACAAGACACCCAGGAAAATACGCGCATGGAGTGTAAATTTCCCTGGGTCAGAAACTCTCCCGTCTGGTCTACAACGGTAAGGGTGGAAGGTTCCTTGGCGTAGCTGGGTTTGTTTGTTTGTTTGTTTTGGATTTTTGTTTGCTTGTATATTCTTTACTTTGTTCTTGCGTTCGTTGTTCGTTCGTTCGTTCGTTCGTTCGTTCGTTCATTCCTTCGTTCGTTTGTTTGTTCGTTCGTTTGTCTATCAGTCTGTCTGTCTCTCTGTCTGTCTGCTTTTTGTTTGTTTGTTTGTTTGTTTGTTTGTTTGTTTTCTGTCGGAGAGGAAAATCTTCACTTCCAATTAAAAACACTATACATATTTACTATGTATTTATTAATATATCTTTGTCTGTGAAACTATTGAGCAAGTCGGCATATCTCTGGCGGCTTCAATTGATGCTGCTTTTGAAATCAGTTTCACTACTGTATTACTGAATTCCACACACCTGATACCATCTAAATCTTACATCTGTCATTGGCCAAATCCGTTTGAGATCCCCGACATATTTCACTGGATCAGAATGAAATCGAAACTGATCATTATCCCAGCAAAGCTGTGCAAAGGTGAGAGAAGAAGGCTCAGGAGTTAACGCCCCTGCTCCAGAAGGAATCTTGTGAGCGGATTGGTTCTTTTGTCTGTTGCGATCCTACCGTACTAAATCACGAGCGTTATGCAACAGCTTTTACAGACGGGTATATCGGGTAAATCTCGCTCTCCAGCCGTTTACAGTCGCATTCAGCAAATAGCTCTGTTCGTAAAGTATAATAAATCCCGCTATCGCGCGAACAGCAGGCAGGTATTCTTGAAAACAGCGGCTACTTCAACCGCCGTAGTTAAAGTGACCATGTCTAGTTTTAAGCGAAAAAAACTGAAAGTTATACTGTTTGTGTAGCTCTTTGTTTGACTCAACAAGTAGACGCTGCCAAGTGATTTTAAATCCACAAGTACTTGAGTTAATGTCGGTGATTAATCAAATCAATGATTTTGTTAAACGTTTATTCTCCTTTCCTTTTATTTTATTTACATTTCTTTGATTTGCTTGACTTCAATTATTGTTTCAAAAATATGCATATTTCAACATATTTTTGTCTGAGACTGTTGTAAATATAAGCTGTCAGACTTGCACTGGACGAAGGAGAAACTTGTTCACTGTTTTCATGTAGGTCAAAGTAATTTTTTGTGTGAAAAACAAGATGTTTGGGGATGTTTCAGCTACAAAACAACACATCACCTTTCACACAAAAATCTCTCTTGAAAAGTCAGTGATGGTGCTTTGCGTATCTTCTCGCTTTAATTAAAGCACCCATATACATATATGTGCTTGGACAGGGAAGCCGACCCTTTTACTACCACAAAGTTTTAAAGATTTCAATCTTGAGACGGAGGCTAAAACTTCTCCCCGTGTCATGTCGCCTTTCACAGGGCGCACAAACATCCACATAACTGACACGATTAAGATGGCGGCGCGATAAGCTCCGACATGATGCTGAGCAAGGGCAATTTCCAAGTTTTAAAGATACCTTGCTTCCCTGTGTAAACCACTGTCTTCTTCTTCTTCTTCGTTCATGGGCTGAAACTCCCACGTTCACTCATGTTTTTGCACGAGTGGGTTTTTACGTATAGGGCCGTTTTTAGCCCTCCATTCAGGCAGCCATACGCCGCTTTCGGGGGGATGTAAACCACTGTAAATACTCATCACACATCAAAGTCGATTGCTGTTTCAATGTTTCTTCTTTTCTCAGAGATCAGACTGGGATTGGTCCCGCATTACTCCCTCTTACTGTTGTTGTTTTAGAACGCTAGCTAACTTCCACGTTTTTGTTTTGTTTTTTGCATTTAGTCAAGTTTTGACTAAATGTTTTAACGTAGAGGGGGGAATCGAGACGAGGGTCGTGGTGTATGTGTGTATGTGTGTGTGTGTGTGTAGAGCGATTCAGAGAAAACTACTGGACCGATCTTCATGAAACTTGACATGAGAGATCCTGAGTATGGTATCTCCAGACGGTTTTTTCATTTTTTTGATAAATAGCTTTGATGACGTCATATCCGGCTTTTCGTGAAAGTTGAGGCAGCACTGTCACGCTCTCATTTTTCAACCAAATTGGTTGACATTTTGGTCAAGTAATCTTCGACGAAGCCCGGACTTTGATATTTGAGGGCCGGGGAGGCAAATTAATTTCGCAGAATGTCACTGGTGTCAACGATCACACCACATTCGTACCGCGAATCCAGCGTTATAGTTACTTACAATGCTGCTGTTTTTCTGCAGTAAGTTTGAACAATTTCAAGAATAAAACTTGGAATCGGCATGCTAAATTTGCTCAGAGACGGAAGATGGCTAAGTGAGAGCTGTTAAGAGAGAGGTATAGCTTTGGGGACCCAACTATTCCTCCCAGGACCCCCCCCTCCCCACCCCTTCCTCTCAATCCCTCCTTCCTCACCCCCACCCCAAATTGAATGTGACTAGATTAGCACCGCTCTGTGCTGCCTACAGACACAGGGTGGCTTTGCCGCGAGATAATTAGAGCCAATCATCGCGCATGGTTTGCGCCATTGAAAGGCCTGTCGGGGTAGGGAAGCTTTGCAGCTCTTCAGAGAGGAGCGAAACGTCCACAGACTGTGCCCCGGCCATTCAGCACAACGCCTTTCCACAACCCGGCCCGTCAGAAAAGCCCTTTATTCGTGAATTGACCGGAAAATTGTCAAAGTTCAGATGTTTTTCTGGTAGCGGCGCTAGGGGAGAGAAAGAAGGGAGAGGGCAAAATCAAGAATGCCGAGGGTCTCTAACGAGGAGGCTTCCCGAGCCAGGTCCCGGGTCAAAGACGACTGACTGGGCTGAGCCAGGCTGAGTAAAGCAAGGCAGCCGTGAACAACCCGGACCTCTGACTGCGCCCAAGCACCCGTGAAGCACGTCTGAAGAGCAAGCAAAGCACTCAGCGCCCTCTCTATCCCCTCTCCCCTTCTCCTTCACACTCACCTCTTACAGCCTCTATGGCTTTTTACAGCGTGGGTTGCGGCATTCCACGTAGTGAGGTGGAATGACAGTTACACTGACCTTTCAGCATTTCCACGCTGCCCTGACTGTTCCATCGTTGGGGACTGCAAGAGTAATAAGACTAATCCTTTCACACGAATCTTTCCGACTGTACAGAATTGGCCTCATCATAGACCTATAATATAGGTCCCTGGCCTCATCGTGCAAGAGTAAACTGACTTCGTGTCAAAACCACGCGGAAGTCACTGTAGCACATCGGTATAGCAAACTGCAATGGTGCTTATCTCGATCGCATTGCATCCACTTTCAAGACGTCTGCGGCATTTTTGTCATTCACAGAGTACGGATATGTCAGTTATAATCACTCCCACAGAACATTCAACATTTTTCTCAGTCTTTAACACAGCTATACCTCAACAAACAGGTAGCTGAAAGTTACCGCCATGCAGTCACGTACATGTGTTCAACATTCGGCCTTTCCACAAATCGGCAGTTTCATCATAACCATATAGAAGGGCCGACACTCGTAGATGTTCGTCAAGCATCCCTACAGCGAACGTCGGCCCTCTCCAGCCTCTCCAGAGTTAACACAAGAGATAGTCGCAACGAGTGCCGCTGTGTGCTTGTTGTATTGCTAGTATTATTCTGCTGTTGTGGTTGTCGTCCTTTCAGTCATTGTTAGACCTTGACTTTGATGTGGTCGGCTGTAGCTTCTTCAGCTTTTGATGGGACACTCTTGAAATGTTGCAAAGAGAGCAATGTTTGAATAGATAACGGTTGAAAGCCATGCCTTCTTTTTATCCCATTCAGATTCCATGAAAGTTAGATGTAACGTCTTCAGTTGAAGCAATGACCAATTAGGGGCATGTTTCGTTAATACACTACCAAGCCGCCCAGTTTCTTCAAGGAAGACATTGCTAATGATCGAAACTGACCCTTTCACGCGATGAACATTTCAATGTTAGATAATCCTTCCAAATTGACGGCTTTCAATAAAAACAGGCTTTACAAAAAAAAGTATATTTATAGCAAGTGCGAGCCACACATATTGTTGAGGACTCCAGCGGACTTTATAGAACATGGTAAAATGTATGCCGCTTTTGATTTTCAGAGAAGTTATCATTTATGTGGTTGAATCGAGTACTAAATAATATTCGACTCGTGTTAAGATTTATGTCAATATTTTTCAAACATGTCATTGCGGTTCATCAGAGTAGAAATCAGTGACACACATGGGCGCTGTGAGAAGCTTTTTGCTGAGGATTGTCAGAGAGAGGGTTCATGGCAAACTTATTAATTAAAAAAAATTTCATGCAAACAAAACACACACAAACCTCCACGCGTTGCTAGGAAAACAGCATCAGTTTGGTGTCAAGCTAACCCGGCAGAAATCAGTTTCGCCGATCAGCATTCGCCTTTTGCTTCAACCCATTCCAATAAAATTTAATATTCACCCTTTGCGGAAATTGTTTATGTTGATATATACTGAAATCCACACACTGATCAAAACTCGCCTTGCGCTGAAATTCATGCCGATAATTTTCAAAGATGGCAGCTAGGGCTCATCACGGTAACCCGGATGCCACTTCTGGCGGCTAAGAGGTTGTCGGGAGAACAGGCTAATCAATAAAAAGTGGCATTCGAACCGGCTGGCACCAGAAGCGGGCTGACTGATAGATCGGCAGCGAAGAGCATAAATCAGACCTAATGAAGAGCTGCTTGACTCCATGTGGTCCGTCACAGGGAACAATGGAGAAGAATCGGTGTGTCTCTTCAAGTGTTGTGTTGGTGTTTGTGTGTGTTAGTGTTAGTGCTAGTAATAGTGTGTGTGTGTGTGTGTGTGTGTGTGTGTGTGTGTGTGTGTGTGTGTGTGTGTGTGTGTGTGTGTGTGTGTGATTAGTTTTTATCGTTGTTGATTTTCAGAGGATGACGGCATTTACAGTACGAAGAAAAATGAGTATTGCTATTTCTATAGGCTCAAGGGCCAATCGACCTGCTTATAGTTACACGCGCGTCCACACACACACACACACATGCACACACGCACGCACACGCACGCACACACACACACACACACACGCACACCATACACACGCGTACGTACACACACACACACACACACAAATACACACACTGTCTGTCTCTCTTAATGTTAGTCTTTCTCTCACGCTCTCTCTCTCTCTCTCTCTCTCTCTCTCCTCTCTCTCTCTCTATCTCTCTCTCCCTCTTTCTGTCCCTGCACCCCCCTCTCTCTGCTGGACTTGTAAGTGACCCAGCCAGTGCCGGGTCATCGAGGGGTATACAATCTGACGGTGTGATGGTCAGCGTGCAGGCCAGAGAGGCGTAAATCGCTGTGTGTTTTGCCCGCTGCCTGCTGGCCCTGGGGAGGAAACAAGTCGGCGTAATGAACCAGAAGCCAAGAGGCAGCGACAGGAAAATCAGCTCCAGTTGCAGAAAGATTAAGGTCAATTATGTCCCCATAATTGCCTGCAGAAAATTGTCCCCTCGCTCTGTGTCATCAAACACCCCCCATTTTTCTTCCCTCCCTCCCTCCCTCCCTTTTCCCCCCACCCCCTCGTTTAAACTGACTGGCGCAGCATGCATCCTCCTCTTTTTCCATGCCCCCTCTTTCCTCCATCCCCTCACTTTTAATCTGACTCTCGTTGCATGCATTCTCCACCCCCTCCCCTCCCTCTCTGCACTCTCTCCTTTGCACTGACTCGCTGCATGCGTTCTCCCACCCCCCCCTCCCCCTACTCCCTTTCTGTCTCTCTCCTTTACACTGACTCGCTGCATGCATCCTCAACTTTCTTCCCTCCCTCTCCCCCTCCTTTAAGTGGCCGTGCATCCTCCACTTTTTGTCCCCTGTGACTCGCCGCATCCCCTCCTTTCCCCTTCCTCCTGGATCGGTAATGGCTCCCCTCGCTTCCTATACTTCTTGAGCTTTGTATTGGTTTATTGGCTACATAATTATACATCTGCGGCCCGTCGTGGGCAAAAAGGGAGCCGCACCAGTCTTCCGGAACGGATGCTCGTTTAATTGTGATTCTGCCCGTGTTTGACTTGCATCTTGCTTTGATTATCCTCGCTCCCTCCTGGAACCGCTCGGACCCGCATCGTCCAAGATCACCATGGAACCGACAATTATCCGGGGCTCGGAACTGCTCCCCAGCCGTAGGGGGAAGAGAAAGGACGATTATGATGCGATCCGCGCCCGTGATCTGAAATAATGACATAATTGTCTTAATCTCTTCACCGGTCTGGGTAGTTGAAATCGCCGGCCGCCGTGGGATGCAAGAGAAAATCACCGGAGAATCTTTTTTTTTTTTAACTTTTTTTTTCGGGAGGCATCAGCGGGGGTTGCTATGACTGAAACGCGTTTCATTGTGGATGGTGTTTGTGATCTTCTTTTATGAATAAACATCAGACACTGTCGTCGCTTGTCCTCGCTCCAGTACATTTCGCTTCATCAGTCTATAGCTGCGTCTCTGTTTGCTAGGGGCAGTTGTTCGATTTAATTGAATAACTCATAAATCATATGAGGCGTGACGCTTGTCGTAGTGGCACGGCAGCTATGGAAACAGTTTCACCATTTGGAACTATAGATTCTCTCTTGGAGATCGAGTGAGAGAGAGAGAGAGAGAGAGAGAGAGAGAGAGAGAGAGAGAGAGAGACAGAGACAGAGAGACAGAGACAGAGACACAGAGATAGAGAGACAGAGACACAGAAAGAGAGAGAGACAGACAGATATACAGAGAGAGAGAGAGAGAGACAGAGACAGAGACAGAGACAGAGAGAGAGAGAGACAGAGACAGAGAGACAGAGAGAGAGAGAGAGACAGAGAGAGAGAGAGAGAGAGAGAGAGAGAGAGAGAGAGAGAGAGAGAGAGAGAGAGTGTATTAGTGAGAGACACAGAGACAGATAGACACAACGAGAGACACTGGAGATCTCTTGGAGATCGAGTGAGAGAACTCGAACTCGAACTCGAAAACTTTATTACCGAGGGATGATAGCATTAGGTCCATATGGTCCTTTCTTACAGCTAGTCCCTACTATAATACACACATGAAACGAAGAACAAGTATGAAGAATAATAAAAGAAATCAAATAAAACACAATCATGTATGGAAAAGTATAACAAACATTAGTGTGCTTGTGGAAGCATAGTATACATTTTCTCTTTTACGCACCCTCACACACACTCGCACAAATTGTACACCGACTTAGTCGTTAGAGAGGTGCTTTCGGAGCTGTCTTTTAAAAGAAGATAATGACAGACATGACCTAATATTTACAGGTACTGAATTCCAAAGGAATGCACCAGAATAAGAAAAACTAGTTTTAAACAAATCGATGCGGGGCCTTGGCAAGGCAAGGTTATTTCGAGTGTTTGAATAATATGACGGAGATGATTTGAAGAGTTGTATAAGATATGCTGGGGCGTCCTTATAGACGACTTTATACATAAATGAACATTTCTTATACAAAAGTTACTTCTTTAAGCTTAACATCCCAATACTTTTCATCTTTTCCTTTGTAGAAAGAGATGGATTGGGCAGAACTAGTTTAGCAGCTCTACGCTGGAGCGATTTCAGCTTCTTCAAGTGAACTTCACTACACCCGTCCCATACTATGGAAGCATAATCAATATGGGGTTTTATGTGGGCATTGTAAAATAGTTTTCTTGTGTCTAGATTAATAATGCTTTGTAACTTTGACAAAAGAAACAGGTTTTTAGCAATTTTTTTTGCAGATTCCATTGATGTGAGTCTGCCATTTGAGATTATTATCAACAGTAAGTCCCAGTAAACGGTGCTCAGATACTTGCTCAATGGAGTGCTCATTTAGGGACAGACTCAGAGTCATTTCTGAAAGTTGATGTTTTTGGCGAGTGCTGATTATCATAGACTTTGTTTTATCTGGATTAATAAGCATACGATTTGCAGAACACCACTCCGAAACATCGTTTAGGCTCTGTTGCAATTTGTCTTGAATTTGTGCAGGGCTTTTCCCTGTTGCATGTAAGGTAATATCATCTGCTAACATATGACACTCAACAGATTCAGACTATAGGTACAGGGGAAAATCATTTATATACATGCAAAATAATACAGGTCCCAAAACAGACCCCTGTGGCACTCCACATTTCACAGTGCCCTGAGAAGAGTACGTATCGTGTACGTATACAGATTGAACCCTCTCTCTAAGATAAGAGTAAAAAAAAAGCGACAGTGCTAGAATTTTTCAAATAACATTTTAATTTCTTTAGAAGGATCTCATGATCCACGAGGTCAAAAGCTTTTTTTAGGTCCAAGAAAACATCCCCAGAAATGTCTAATCTATTAATGGATGAGTACCATGAATCAGTTAATCTGGCAAGGGCAGTATTACATGAATGTTGAGAGCGAAAACCAGACTGAAGTTGATGCAAAAGGTTGTGGTCCTCCAAATAAGTAACCAGATGTTTCTGAACATGCCTTTCAAGAGGCTTAGATAATACAGATAACAAAGATATAGGTCTAAAATCATTTAAGTCTTGAGAACCTTTTTTCTTTGGCAAAGGTATAACTTTCGCTTTTTTAAATTCTTTTGGAAAAAAATGTTGTTGCATACATAAATTGTAAACATAAGTCAGCGACTCTACTAGATATAAGGAGTAGACAATTTTAATAATTCATTATTTATTTCATCAAGTCAGGAAGATTTTTTATTTTCTAACCGTGCTATGTACTGGCCAACTTCATGGATGGCCATTATCGGAATAACAAACACATCCGTATTTCTTAATTTTTCATCACAGAACATCTGCAAGCGTTTACAACAGGAATGTGGTTCTGTACCTGTAGATTTTGAGTGAGAATCTACCAGTGATTCAGCAACGGACAAAAAATAATCGTTAAAATCGTTGGCTTTTATATTCTGAGGAATACAGGCTATTATTTTTTGAAGAGTTGCCTTTTAAAAACGTGTTTAGGGCGCGCCAGACTTTTGAAACGTCTTTGCTGTTACCCACAAGTTTATTAAAGTATGATCGCTTCGCGTTTCTCACAAGATTCTTTACTCTGTTACGCGCTTTTTGATAATCTTCAAATAATTTGTTTGTCTTTAACTTGTCGCGATACGCCATTGCTTCGATGATATCAATGGTTAACCAGGGAGGAAGTTTAGGATGTCTTACTCGTTTCCGCCTCACAGGTGCATGTCGATTTACTACATCGCTAAAGAGGGAATACCAGGCTTCAAGTGCCTCGTTAGGATGGGACTTTAACATGTCTATGTTAAAACCGCCAAGCAACAGAACGTCAGCATTGTGTTTGGTCTTATTATAAACATTGTCTAACATTTGTACAAAGTTTGCCGCAGGATTTCTGTAAAGAAAACACACGAATTGAGGGGCCATTGATTTACTGGGTTTGAGTTCTAAACCAAATGCATTCTACTGCGCTGGGTTCCAGGTCTATGCGTCTACGCGTAATGTGTTTAATTGAGTCATGAATATATACCGCGATTCCGGTCTGCCCTTGAATTTCTGGGTCTCGCCTTTCAACACAATAATCAACAATCGCGATATCATTATCGGAAACCCTGGAATCTAATCTTGATTCAGTAATACCAAATAAGAGAGAGAGAGAGAGAGAGAACTCAGAACTCAGAACTCAGAAAGTTTATTGTATAGGCCAACTGACCCGTTACAACCGGTGCATATATTAAACATGACAGCCTCTCTCTCTCTCTCTCTCTCTCTCTCTCTCTCTCTCTCTCTCTCTCTCTCTCTCTCTCTCTCTCTCTCTCTCACACATACACACAAACATTCTGGCTTTCACTCCTCATACACACACACACACACACACACACACACACACACACACACACACACACACACACACACACACACACACACACACGCGCACATACATACATGTATGGGTATGTACAGGGGATGGCTGGTGCCTCATCAAATACATCCTCAACTACAACATACATCAAAGGACATAGTTGTTTAAAAACCAGCAGCTACACAATGCACTCAACCACATCAGCAAAACAGAGAGACATGAAGCAAAATAAATCATTCTGTTACACCTTAGGAAGTAAATCACGGCGTTTGTTGACATAATAAATAAATCTGCCTAAATCATGGAGACCCTTCTTGTTTTGCATTATCAACTGAAAGGAAACCAAACAAGGATATGATGTGTATTTAAAGGGTAAGTATTGGCAGCGAAGATCGTTCAATGCATCACAGTGAAATAAAATGTGCATTTCATCCTCAGGTGCTTTTTTGCAGAATGGGCAAAACAAGTCCTGTAGGGTATGTGGGGAGTATCTCAATTTATGTGAGCGTAATTCGGACACGCCCGCTCTGAACCTAATGAGTACATCTCTTATATGCTTATTTTTGACAAAAGTAAAATACGTTTCCATGCAAACAGATAACTTAAATACGCGGTAAACCTCAAACCTTGCGCTGGTATTAATGCGCTCTTGCCAATTTTGAATATTACAATCTATTAACCTCTGTCTAAAACATTTCAAAAAAGCTTTCTCGCATTGCACACCTTGGTTTTCCCACACAAATCCGAAACCAAATTTATACAAAGTTAATCTTACTTGGGATGTCCAACAAAACTTGCCTTGCCTGTGCAAATACAACTGCATATTATAAGCTTTTTTAGGGAGTCTGGAATCATTCATCTTGACTAGGCGTAACCAATATTTTATACATGCAACATGAGAAAAAATGTACAACGGATAGCGACCAGTTTCAGCATATGCTATGTCGTTTGGTGTTCTTGGCGCCACGTTTAAAATCTTTTTAAGCGCAAACGTGTGAATCTTCTCTATCTGTGTTTGTGGGTAAAGACCCCAAATTTCTGAACCATATAACAGGATAGGCTGTATCTGAGCATCAAATAGTTTCAAAAACAGGTTTGGGGAGAAATCACCGAGTCTCCATAATGTTCTTAATAACTCAAAAACACCTTTCTTAGCCCTGGATGCCATATCATTAAGAGCATTTGAAAAGGTCATGCGGGTAGTGAAAACAAGTCCTAAATACTTATAAGAGCTTACTATCTTCATCTTGACGCCGTTGAAAAACCATTTCTCGTTCTGAGAAATGTATCCCCCGTTTCTAAAAATAATTATGTTTGATTTTTCCAGGTTAACCTCTAAATCCATGTCATTAGCTTTGTGGGCAAGGATATTCAGTTGGTTTTGTAATCCAACCACGGTATCAGATAATAAAACAATATCATCAGCGAAAAGCAAAATGAATAGTTCAAGTAAGTCAGGCACCATCTGTATTCCATGTTTACCCTTACAAATAATTTCCGACGCCAGATCATTAATAAACAGGGAAAAAAGAAGCGGGCTGGTTATTTCCCCCTGCTTGAGGCCTTTGTGACAAAAAAAGGCGTCGGTCAGTTTACACCCATATCTTACTCGGCCTTTAACTCTTCTGTACATGCCTTGGATGGCTTGTAACATCTTGCCTTCAACTCCTGATCCGCGCAAAATAGGCCAGAGCTTACAGTGGGAAATTAAATCAAAGGCTTTTCGAAAATCAATAAAAGCAACGTACAACTTTTTTTTTCTCAGCAAATGCCTCTGAATCATACTGAACAAAGTAAATATGTGATCAACGGTGCGGTGATCTTTCCGAAACCCTGCTTGTATATCACCGAGTAAATTTTGCTCTTCTACCCAACTCGATAAACGCTTATTAATAATGAAACTATACAACTTTCCACAGATGTTTAACAAAGATATACCTCTATAATTATCTGGTGTATGTACATCGCCCTTTTTATGTAAGGGGTGGATTATGGCTTCAGTCCACGCTTCAGGGTAAACTCCAGAGGAAAAAATAGCATTAAACAGTTGGACCAAAAAAGGAATAATATGAGCATGTGCACATTTGAAGACTTCTGGTATGACTCCATCGGGTCCAGCAGCTTTATTGGCTTTTAAATGATCGATAGCTGCCTTAACCTCTTGGAGGGTTATGCCAGAGTTCAAAGTTTCATTTTCCGGAGTGGTTTTTCCTTCATGAGACTCACTATCACAGGTAGGCTCTTCACTTTCATTTACATGCGCAACATTATTTGTATTGAACACATTCTTGAAGTGCTCCAGCCACCGATCATTTGTAATATCGCTCCTCAATGCACTGTCAATCGAAAGTTTTGGACGAATGGGGCTTTGGCAGTCCTGAATTGACTCCAGCACTCTAGGGACCTGTAGACTGTCAAAAGAAAGCTGTGAATGTAAAAACTTAGAGAGAGAGAGAGAGAGAGAGAGAGAGAGGGAGAGAGAGAGACAGACAGACAGACAGACAGACAGACAGACAGACAGACAGAGACAGACAGACAGACAGACAGACAGACAGACAGACAGACAGACAGATAGAGAGATAGAGAGAGAGAGAGAGAGAGAGAGAGAGAGAGT
The DNA here is from genome assembly GCF_037325665.1 of Littorina saxatilis. Classification (NCBI taxonomy): domain Eukaryota; kingdom Metazoa; phylum Mollusca; class Gastropoda; order Littorinimorpha; family Littorinidae; genus Littorina; species Littorina saxatilis. The sequence continues at coordinate 61,742,149 of NC_090246.1, read as the reverse complement.
GTGTATTAGTGAGAGAAACAGAGACAGATAGACGCAGCGAGAGCCACAGAGACATAGACAGAGAGAGACAGAGACAGGGAGAAAATGAGAGACAAAGGCATACAAATAGACAAAAAGACAGAGATATATAAAGACATAAAGACAGAGACAGAGAGAGACAGAGACAGTGAGAAAATGAGACACAAAGGCATATAAATAGACAAAAAGACAGAGATATATTAAGACATAAAGACAGACAAACAGAAACGGAGACAGACAGACAGAGACAGAGACGAATACAGAGGCAGAGACATTGAATGACGGAGAAAGACACAGACAGACAAAAAGACAAAGACAGAGATTAAGAGAAAGAGACCGAAAGCGAGAGTTCAAAAGGAAATCAGATAAAAGGATAATTAACTCTTTAATTGTAATCCTATTGACCGAAATCATTTTTTCTTCCAAGAAAAGGACCTTTTCTTCAGTCGACCATTCTCGAATCAATGGCGACAGTCGATAGTGTACGTCTGTCGTCTGCTGTTTGCACGACGAAAGGAGGAGTTGCTGCCCTTGAGGTCACGTGGCTAAATTGTCTAGCGGCAATCTTCCCTGGGTTCCAGACCGCCCCACCCGCCTCCCTCCGCCCCTGGGCTGGACCCGGCGTCCTGACGTCCGCCCCCTGTCCGGAGGGGCCTCAGCTCCCCATCCTATCCCTCAAATACCCCCCTCCTCCTCCTCCTCAGTCCTCCTTCCCGTGCGGTTTGTGTGACGTCCATCCCTTGTTCCGTGGGCTCTCAGCTCCCTCTATACTACCAGTCTCTCCCCCTCTCTCTCTTTCTCACACTCCCTCCTCCCTCCCCTGTCTCGATCTTTTCGTGTGGTTTGTATGACATCCTTCCCATCATTCTCCCTCGTTCTCCTCCTCTCCCTCCCTCTCTCCCTCCTCCACACCTTCTCGTGTGGTTTGTATGACATCCTCTCTCCCCCCCCTCCTCCCATCCTTATCCCTCGTTCTCCTACACTGCCTCTTCCCTCTCTCCTTACTACCTCCCCCCTCCCCCCACCTTCTCGTGTGGCTTGTGTGACAGGCGTAACTAGACGTTGGGCCGAGGCCTGTAGTTATGGCGACGGCCAAGCTGGTCATTATCATCATGGACGTTTTTGTGACTCTCACGCTGACAGTCCGACTTGCAGCTGCTAGAGTCAGTGGAGTCAGCGAAGGAAGCTAAAAGCTTTGAGAGAGAGGGGGAAAAAATAAGCAAGAGGGAAAATAAAGAGAGAGAGAGAGAGAGAGAGAGAGAGAGAGAGAGAGAGAGAGAGAGAGAGAGAGAGAGAAAGGAGAGACAGGAATAGACCGAGACACAGACATACAGACAGACATACAGACAGACATACAGACAGACAGACAGACAGACACACAGACAGACAGACAGACAGACAGACAGACAGACAGACAGACAAGCACACACACAGACAGGCAGGCACTGGAGAGGGGAGGGGTATAATATTCTCGTGTTATAATTATTGCAAGGTCAAAAAAACATTAAGAGATAAATGAAAAGATAGAGAACGAAAATGCAAGGCGCTAAAGATTGACCGAAGACGTTTTGGTTTTTTTAGAAAGACGGACAGAGACAGGTAAATAGACAGACAGATAGACAGACAATGAAATAGAGAGGAAGACATACAGATTCGAGATGGTGAGGGGTGAGGGGGGCGGGTAGCTCTGTCATATTTGAAGACGGCTAATTATGGCGAATTGGAGTGAGTAAAATCAGCAATCTTTCTCCACTTATTTCTTTATTATTGGCATTGATGTTCTTCAAATCAAGAAACAAAAATACAAACAAATCCAGGGACATTATATTATCGTGGGCGTAGCGAACGTGGAATTTGACATTTGGATGTCACTCTGAAATACTTTTCAAACCTTAGTTTCGGTAGTGTGGGGGTGAGGGTGGGGGTGCCTTAACTGTTTGTTTGCGTGTGCGTCTGTCTCCCCCCTTTCTCCCCCCCCCCCTTCTCTCTCTCTCTCTCTCTCTCTCTCTCTCTCTCTCTCTCAATTCAAGTTATGTTACAAATTGACATTTTTTCATAACAATTGTACTTATCATACTATGATATACTATGCTTGAGTCAGTAATTTGTTCACTGACTGGTCATTCATTAATATGTTTTAAGATAGGTACTGTAGGTACAGTTATAATTTGTAAAGTTAGTTATTTTATTGGTTTTTTTCTGTTCTATGCTAGTTTAGTTGACCCTATCTATAGGGTGAGGACTGGATGTAAAAATTAAAAGCATGTATAAGTTACATCTCCGTTCATCCAGGATATCGCGTGGTATCTCGTCGAGACAGTGTCAATGAATATGAAGATGTCACTCGAGACTCAGGCTGGTACATGTGCAAAAGTGACAGAGGATCGAAGTAGAAAAGGTCGAAGCGATAATTATGAATTCATGAACGATAGATCAGAAAAGAAAAAAATATGCAGAACAATACGTTAAGCCCGATTAAAGGTGTACTGAATGAACAAAATAAATAATAGCAAGACAATGAAAGAAAAAAAAATATTGAGTTTTTGGACACGCCCTTTTCATTCATTTGTCGTTCGAGCTTCTGTCTTTCGGTCATCATCTTGCTTTTCCGTTATACAAGTGTTATATAAATAACATTATTATTATGTTATAATAATATAATCATTGTGTGGAGTGGTGCAGAGGAAAAAGAGTTTCTTGAATTCTGTATATATAAAATTATACAAGTGGGTACTTTGCACGCGATGCCTGGAACTAATACCCGCGGTTTTTTGCTTCCATTTCATTGAACGTGTATGTCCGTGCAATCAAACTCGTTTGATACGCCAATTACGTCTTAATAACATTGTCGCCTCACGTCACAGCTGTGTCATTTTGAAGGCCTACGTTCGCGCGCTCAAAGTGAACGACGTGCTAATGGTTCGTATATCTGGTCATTTCTTTGTCGCGCGGCTTCCTATATGACATGTAATTGTGTCCATTTCCGTAGGTGTAGCTGCATTTTGCTGCGTATAGATTTATGTTCAAAGGGATTTGCCGCGTACATGCGGTTGTTTGCGTTTATGAAATTGACGCGTGTGCATATATATATATGTACTAGATGAATACGCGCTTCGCCGGGTACGGCTTCGCCGGGTACGGCTTCGCCGGGAAGAAGTCGAGCCGAATACCCCCGGCTTTGCCGGGTGTACGCCGGCTTCGCCGGCGCATCGCACGAAGGAAGGGAGATAAACGTGCAAAACACTGGAGAAGAGTAAAAATAGTATAACGGGAATATGGATTGAGCGTTGTCGACAGTGACCTTCTAAAAATAGAAACGGGAATATGGATTGACGCCACACGAAGGAAGGGAGATAAACGCTGAAAACACTGGAGAAGATAAGGAAGAGTTACTGGGAATGGATCCAGAGAAAAACCAAAATCGGTTCAGCGCTGCGCGCTGAGAGCACGTGTTGAAATATCTCATCGAGCAGGTTGTGTCCGGGGTCTACCTGAATATGCCCACCAAATTTGAAACAGATCCATCGAAAACCTTGGGCGTGCATCGCGGACACACACACACACACACACACACACACACACACACACACACACACACACACACACACACACAAGTCGTATATATATATAGATATATAATATATATAATTTGTGTATACTGGCGCTCCACACCTGAAAGGTCGCGAGGTAATTAAATGCGTCTGTGAGATTGACGCATGTGCATAATTATATGATATATAATTTGTGTATATTGGCGCTCAACATGCACCTGAGAGGTCGTGAGGTAAAGGTTCTTTCCTTCCTTCGCCAGTAAACTATCATGTTAACCAACACAGATCTGTTTAGGCTACGAAATAAAACAAATATTTATGCATGTATGCTTATACAGGTCTGCAATTGCCCTTATTTCTGAAAACAAAGCTTGCAAATTAAGCTTTGTTGGGTACTTTGGTCACAGGTGCTACACAGGACTGAATTACAATAAAATGATTCATTTCAGGTTATAACAATTCGAGGTTTGCACTCAAAATTACGAGAGAAAAAAAAGCTTACCATGCAAAACTCAACCATGACATCGCTGCCCAAATGATTGCATGAAAACTACATTTAGAAATCTGATTATTTGACACAAACACTGGCGTGCGTATATAATTTCATGCGCTTTTTGTAACTTGCCCCAGTTTAGGAAAACAAATTCGGAAACAAGGCACACAAATATTGCACTTGGAAATTGCCTAACTTTCCCATAAGACTATACTTTTCAACGGAAAACTATCTTTAACACAGCTTGCTTCTTCCAAACTCTCGTAAATGACACACAGCGAGAGAAATAGTTTAAATATAACAACTAGCGAGATAAACGATTCACGCTGACTAACAGCGAGAAGAGAGATTCATTCTCTTTGACAAACAGCGAAATCTAGTGAAAATGGTTCGATTCTTTGACGAATTGCCAAAGAAACGGTTTAACTCTTCGACAACTTACCACAAAATGCATAGAATTCTGTGACAATGGTTTGGCTTAGAGTCTTTAACTGCTAAACTTAAGAGAGAAAGGTTTAACTCTTCCGGACGGAGAATGGGTTCACTCGCTTTGACGTAACATCTTTGCTTTGACGACGAGGGAAAGAAAAGATTCAAATGCTTTGACTGACGACGAATGAGAGGGAAGATGTAACCGCTTTGAATTGACGACGAGCGAAAGACAAGATTCAAAAGCTTTAACGACGAGTGAGAGGAAAGATGTAAACGCTTTGAATTGACGACGAGTGAGAGAAAAGGTTTAAACGCTGTGACGACCACCGACGGTGTGCAGTGAAGAAGTCATCAGTCCACGCCGGGTGCTAGGAAAACAAACAGATTTGCACCTAGGGCGTGCCAGAGAGGTGGTCGATTACCTCCCTTTCTCGCCTCTCAGCGCCGCCCTTGACGACTCGCCGCGGCCTCATCCTTTCATCATCCACCTCGTCAACCTTTTGGGGCGGCGGACCTCAAAGAGAGGAATGGAGGAGTGAGGATGGTAGTTTGGTGACTGTCCAATTCTGTCTCCGCATCATCTGCCTAATCTGCAGCCTGTGAGTGCATGCATGCTAACAAGAGAGAAGGCTCGTGAAAATTGTCGTGAAAGTTGGACTCCTGAGCGTAGTAGATTATTGTTTGTATGTTTGTATGTTTGTATGTTTGTATGTTTGTATGTTTGTATGTTTGTTTGTTTGTATGTATGTTTGCTTGTTTGTATGATTGTATGTGTTTTTCTTTCTTTCTGAAACACGTTTAGGGAATTCCCGCTTAGTGAATCAAAAGTATCGAATACTATTTCTAATTCTATCAAGATTAAGTGACATTGGTTAAAGGCACAGTAAGCCTCCCGTAAACCATCACAGAGCTCCCCGAGCGTCTAAATACAGTACAAGCATACTTCCATTTGAACGCTCACCGAACGGGAACATCCTGGCTGCTTTCTGTCGAGCGTGAGACATTTTCCAAGAATTTATTTTCGTGGACTTGGTCCTCTACAACAATGGCGCCTCGTTTTGGTGCTAGACCTAACTTTTAAAATCTAAATAATAAATTAACAGCTTGTTACACAAACATTCTTTAATCATAAAAGAATTCGTTTTTCATCAAGACAAGATCAGAACAATTCGAAGTTGTGAAAGTTTAAAAAAAGAAAAGCCCGGAAGCAGGGTCACGCAAGGGTCGTGGCAGACGACGGTTTTATCAGTGCAAATCGCCGTTCCTCTCAACAGTCAAAAGCCATCGCTAGAGTTCTTGTGAACCACAGCCGTTGTTTCGTGCATAAAAAACGTGCTTTTGTAGATAAGCTCACGTCGAGTCGCATTCAAATGACTAACTATGACGACTGCATTGTGAAAAGGGAAAACTGGATCACACGGGTTCACGATGGATCAGGGGTAAGATAAACCACGCAAAAATAAATTCTTTGAAAATTGTTCGCTCTTTACGGAGGGCACCTAGGATGTTCTCAATTGGTGAGTGTTTAAATGAAAGGGTGTTTGTACTGTGTGTAAAAGCCTGACCGTATCTGTGATGGTTTACGGGAGGCTTACTCTGCCTTTAAGCAAATGGACTTCTTCACACATGGCCCCAAAATACATATTTTTCTGTTCTGTTATGCAATGCAGGCCAACTCTGGAACACCTTGATTTGGCGGACGCCGCCTCAGGCGAAAACCGTGCATGCAACACCATGCTGATTAGACCTTTTTATGCAGAATGAGAATGGCCAAAGACCCAGTGAATGATGAGAAAAAAACCCGTTGACTGCGAATTCTGACTAATCACGCTGCATACTTTGTTTCAACCCCCCCCCCCCCCCCAAACATTTCCTCGCACAGAGTCACTTGTAGACCAGTGGTTATAACAACTACGGTTTAACCAAGCAGCTAAAAGACTACTCCCAACCCACCCAGCTCCCCAAACTCAACTTATTTCACATTACCTCGCACTAAGTCACTTCTGGACTAGCATTTATGACAACTACGAACTAACCAAGCCAAAAGACTACTCCCAGCCCAACCCACCCAACCCAGCTCTCCCAAAACGCAGCCAATTTTCTACCAGCAGCGTAACCGTAGTTTCGGCAAGTCGGTTCTGATCTACACGGTGGTGGTCAAAGTCGAGACTAATCCGCCAGGTAATTGGCGGGTCCTGTCCACTGTGGCCGGTCAAGCGCGTGGACACTTTCATCGGCCGTGCTGGCCATTATGCAAGGGAAGGACACGGGACATCACAGGCCAGTGGACCAACGAGTGGTGTCCACTCTATGCTTTCTCTATTCATTGGACGCTCGTTTTTACGGAGCACTGGACAAACAGAAAGTGTGGGGGGGGGGGATGGTCCCGAGTCTTTTAGAGGGTCGCCGCGAGGAGACTCTGGATATAGAGAAAACGTTGTTGTGTGTTCTGCAGAGAAGTTTACTGAAGGGGGGTACCCGTCTGAAGGATGAGGCTTGGAGGCTTGAAGGGGTGGGCGGGTAGCTGGGTGGGCGTTGGGAGGTACCGGTTGTGTAATCAGCTTCGTGAGTGTTCCTCGTGGTGCCTGCTGTTTGTGGGTGGTTGGTGGCGAGTAATGGGGGTTTGTGGGGGGTTGTTCTGTGTTGCTACCAATTCTGTCATAGCCTGGATTTGCGTCTGTCATATTTGTCATAAATTGAATATCGGTATTGTTCATGATTACAATGTCAATCGTTCTACGCTTAATTGGGAGGTACCGCTGTTTTAATTATCACGAACGTTTGCACGTGTGTCTTTTCCGGTATATCGGTCTAAACTTCACGTTATATTATGCTTCAAGCACATCACCAATATTTAGACTATGTTCAAACAGATCCTGCATTAATCATTTTTAAAGCAAGGCCCTCCAAGTGAAAGGTGTTCACGATTTGTAGACCACAGTAGATCTCCCAAGGCGTTTAAGTGGTGTAAGAGCATCCTTCCACTTTGAAACACACACACACACACGCACGCACACACACACACGCACACACACACACACACACTCACACACACACACACACACACGCACGCACACACACACACACACACACACACACACACACACACTCACACACACACACACACACACACACAATCTACAACATGGGCACTTTCTATATAATTATATGTAGAGTGGGATATTTTGTGTTGACTTCATTTCGTAACTGACATGCACCAACCTCAATCTTTGTTATGCACATACATGTTCCAGTCTTCACAAAAAGCAGCCAATGTGTTGATTTGTTGTATGTGTGCATGTAAGTGGAAGAATGCTCTTATCTCTTGTTTAAAGCTGGACAGATCTGAGGTGCTGCATGTACATGATCGTTAACGCTGGAAAGAAGGTATCTTTAACGAAGTTCTTGTCGAGCAATAGGAGAGAATAATGCAATAAAGAACTTTCTGTGAGTTTGATTGGGTTTTTTTCCGCACAAGTTTATTTATTTTCGGTGCTTCTGACCTTTCTTTGAATTTTCTTTATTTAACCCGTTGATACCATCATAATGCATAATGCAAAACACCGTGACGTCATCATGTAACACATGTCACCTTTTTACAGGCGAAAAAGCGCCAATATGTCCTGCTGAGTTTTGAGGTTCCTCAAAGACGTCTTGACGACCTCCTGCTGTTGTACCCGTTCCGTGTTAACACAGTAAAGAGGTTGCTGATGCTTAGAACTCATTACGTCAAGAGGTCACTGAGGATTGTCCATTATCCGACGCTCCTGAAAGAGTTGCGGAGAAAAGGAGGGGGTGGGGCAACACAAGTGGCAACAAATCTGTTGCCAAGCGTTTGAAGCTCTAGCTCGTGAAGAGGATCTTCGTCAGCGTTTGATGAATTTCTGTTCTTTCTTCTTCTGTTTGTCTGTCTGTCTGCCTGTCTTTTTTTCCGTGTCTTTCTTTCTTTCTTACTTTCTTTCTTTCTTTTCTTCTTTCTTATTCTCTTTTGTTTGTTTGTTTGTTTGTTTGTTTCTTTTTTTCTCTCTCTCTCTTTCATTTGTTTCTTTGTTTCTTAATTTTTTTTTTCTTGCTATCAAAATTTTTTGGATTATTTGTAATCGTGTCTTGTCATGAACAAGGTGAGACATTCCAAATGACACAACAAAGTGTACAATTGTTACAAATCTCTTTTGTGCGTTTCTGCTCCTGCTGTCGTTTTGAGTTTACTTTATTTTTTCTTACTCGTATATAAAAAGGGTATACTATTTCATATGTAAACGATAAAGTCAGCCACTACAGATCTGTCCGGAATAATTAATCAAATTAAAACATCATTCCGAGCCACTCTGCATGCCATATACCGATATCTACAGCCTATCCGCTTCCGCTAAACTTGAAGGGTGGTAGTTTTGGCTAAATTAATCTGCAAATTGACATAAATGTCATTTACAAAAATTCATTCAGCTAAAATTCACCACACTGCACAGGAAGCAACTAAGCTGTAGATTGTTGGTTCGTGTTTGAGTGGAAGGATGTTGTTATCTCATGTAAAAGAATGGCAGATCTGTGGTGGTTTACATGATTGTTTAGAGGGATTTTTAAAAAGTTAAATGGGCCCTATCTCCTTGTTCGTCATGTCCTAAACAGTAACTGTTACTGGCAGCATGATCTATTTCAAATTGTTTAAACTTTATTTCCCTCGTTTTGTTGCTGGATAATGTCTTCATAATATCATTGTTGTTGTTGTTGGTGGTGGTGGTGGTAGTGGTGGTGGTGGTGGTGGTGGTGGTGTTGTTGTTGTTGTTGTTGTTGTTGTTGTTTTCTCTCCTGTATTTTATATCCATTATACATTCAGCCTACACATTACTCCAGACTGTCTATGTAATACGTTAACATGATACTGCTGACCAGATACAGGTTTTTTTCAATTAAAAGTTTGATTTTCTTGCCTTATACAGATATTTACGAAAAGAAAACAGTTGCTGCGATGTTAAACAAAAATTAAAAATTGAACACAGGAAAAAAACAAACCCATAAACACTATAGAATAAATCAGTTGGTTTTTTTACTTGTTTTGTTTTATGCGTAAACATGCAAAGCAAAAGGCACACTGATCTTTAGACAAAGAGAAAAAAGTTTGGAGATGCAGGGTATCGATCCCCGTACTTCTCACATGCTAAGCGAGCGCTCTACCATCTGAGCTACATCCCCTTCTGCGTCAAGCGTGTGGATTTCACCCCAAAGTTTCTCCGTCAGAAGAATGTTCGTCAGAATAGGCTTAGTTATATGAAGTCGCCCTCTGTTCGACCAAGTCACGAGTACAATCCCTTGTATGTATTTTCTTTCAATGAAAGGTTTGATTTTCTAGCCTTATACAAATATTTACGAAAAGAGAACAGTTGCTGCAATTTGAACATGACTAAAAGACACAAGAACAAACACAGGACAATACAACAACACACACTATTAAATAATCTATGTTTTTTTCAGTTTTACTTGTTTTGTTGTATGCGTAAACATGCACTATAAAAAGGCACACTGATCATTAGACAAAGAGAAAAATAGTTTGGAGCTCTGAGCTCTGAGCCATCTGAGTTACATACCCCCTCTCCTGGTAGAGGATTTAACCACAAACTTTCTCCGTCAGAAGAATGTTCGTCAGAATAGGCTTAATTATATGAAGTCGCACTGTTCAACCAAGTCACGAGTACAATCCTTTGTATGTACTGTCCTTTGTATGTATTTTCTTTCAATGAAAGGTTTTATTTTCTAGCCTTATACAGATATTTATGAAAAGAGAACAGTAGGCCTACTTGCAATGTTAACATGACTGAAAGTAACAAGAAACAAATCGCGTAAGGCGAAAATACAACATTTAGTCAAGCTGTCGAACTCACAGAATGAAACTGAACGCAATGCAGTTTTTCAGCAAGACCGTATACTCGTAGCATCGTCAGTCCACCGCTCGTGGCAAAGGCAGTGAAATTGACAAGAAGAGCGGGGTAGTAGTTGTGCTGAGAAGGATAGCACGCTTTTCTGTACCTCTCTTCGTTTTAACTTTCTGAGCGTGTTTTTTTTTTTAATCCAAACATATCATATCTATATACGACGGGCGCTGTGGCGGGGTGGTAAGACGTCGGCCTCTTAATTGGAAGGTCGAGGGTTCGAATCCCGGTCGCGGCCGCCTGGTGGGTTAAGTGTGGAGATTTTTTCGATCTCCCAGGTCAACTTATGTGCAGACCTGCAAGTGGCTTATGCCACTTCGTGTGTACACTCACGTGTGTACAAGACCAAGTACGCACGGAAAAGATCCTGTAATCCATGTCAGAGTTCGGTGGGTTATAGAAACACGAAAATATCCAGCATGCTTCCTCCGAAAGCGGCGTATGGCTGCCTTAATGGCGGGGTAAAAACGGTCATACACGTAAAATTCCACTTCCTGGAATCAGGAACCAACAAGGAATAAGATGAAAGTGTTTTTTGATCATAATTTTTATATTTTTAATTTTCAGAGCTTGTTTTTAATCCAAATATAACATATTTATATGTTTTTGGAATCAGAAAATAATGAAGAATAAGATGAACGTAAAATTGGATCGTTTTATAAATTTTTTTTATTTTTTTACAATTTTCAGATTTTTAATGACCAAAGTCATTAATTAATTTTTAAGCCACCAAGCTGAAATGCAATACCGAAGTCCGGCCTTCGTCGAAGATTGCTTGGCCAAAATTTCAATCAATTTGATTGAAAAATGAGGGTGTGACAGTGCCGCCTCAACTTTTACAAAAAGCCGGATATGACGTCATCAAAGATATTTATCGAAAAAAAGAAAAAAAAACATCCGGGGATATCATTTCCAGGAACTTTCATGTCAAATTTCATAAAGATCGGTCCAGTAGTTTGGTCTGAATCGCACTACACACACACACGCACAGACACACACACACTCACACACACACACACACACACACACACACACACACACACACACACACACACACACACACACACACACACACACACACACACACTCATACACCACCACCCTCGTCTCGATTCCCGGTCTATCTTAAAACATTTAGTCAGAACTTGACTAAATGTAAAAAGAAAAGAAAAAGAAAAAATATATAAAATAATCTGGTTTTTTCTTCTGTTTTATCGGTCTAGTAGTTTAGTCTGAATCGCTCTACACACACACACACGCACAGACACACACACACACACACACACACACACACACACACACACACACACACACACACACACACACACACACACACCACGACCCTCGTCTCGATTTCCCCTCTATGTTAAAACATTTGGTCAAAACTTGACCAAATGTAAAAAGAAAAGAAAAGAAAAAGAAACAAATATAAAATAGTCTGTTTTTTTCTTCTGTTTTATCGGTCTAGTAGTTTAGTCTGAATCGCTCTACACACACACACACAAGCACAGACAGACACACAGACACACACACACACACACACACACACACCACGCACAGACAGACGCACACACACACACACACATACACCACGACCCTCGTCTCGATTCCCCGTCTATGTTAAAACATTTAGTCAAAACTTGACTAAATGTAAAAAGAAAAGAAAAGAAAAAAAATATATATAAAATAATCTGTTTTTTTCTTCTGTTTTTCGTGTCATGCACTGTAAAAAGGGACACTGATCATTAGACAAAGAGAAAAAAAAACGTTTGGAGATGCAGGGTATCGATCCCCGTACCTCTCACATGCTAAGCGAGCGCTCTACCATCTGAGCTACATCCCCTTCTTCTGAGGTACTGTACAGTGAACAACAATATTTCCTCGTCAGAAGAGTTTTCGTCAGAATATGCCTTGTTATTTGTATGAAGTCTCACTGTTCGACCAAGTCACGAGTCAAGAAATGGAATATAACGGCAAGCACAGGCAAACATCCTCTGTGTGTGTGTGTGTGTGTGTGTGTGTGTGTGTGTGTGTGTGTGTGTGTGTGTGTGTGTGTGTGTGTGTGTGTGTGTGTGTGTTTTGTTATTCAACATCGCCGTGAGCTTGGTGAGAACGGGCGTTTGATAAGTGTTCATTATCATTCTTATTCTTAATGAAATAAAATAAAAAAAGAAGTGAAAAAGGAGCAAGAAAAATTTAGACACGGGATTATGAAGTACAATGATTATTCCGAGGGAAAAAAAGGCTTGGAGATGCAGGGTATCGATCCCCGTACCTCTCACATGCTAAGCGAGCGCTCTACCATCTGAGCTACATCCCCTTCTCCTTTAACAACAAATTTCCCCGTCAGAAGAACTTTTCAGAATAGGCTTAGTTATTTGTATGAAATCAGCACTGTGCGACCAAGTCACGAGTCATAAAATTAAAAATAGCTTACTTTACGGTTTTAGTTTGGTTTGGTTTAACTTGGTTTGGTTTAACTTGGTTTGGTTTAACTTGGTTTGCCTGGGTTTGCCTGGGTTTGCCTTGCGTTTTTGTTTTCTTTCTTTCTTTTTATATTTAGTCAAGTTTTGACTAAATGTTTTAACGTAGAGGGGGAATCGAGACGAGGGTCGTGGTGTATGTGTGTGTGTGTGTGTGTGTGTGTGTGTGTGTGTGTGTGTGTGTGTGTGTGTGTGTGTGTCTGTGTCTGTGTGTCTGTGAGTGTGTGTGTGTAGAGCGATTCAGACTAAACTACTGGACCGATCTTTATGACATTTGACATGAGAGTTCCTGGGAATGATATCCCCGGAGGTTTTTTTTTCTTTTTTTCCATAAATGTCTTTGATGACGTCATATCCGGCTTTTTGTAAAAGTTGAGGCGGCACTGTCACACCCTCATTTTTCAATCAAATTGATTGAAATTTTGGCCAAGCAATCTTCGACAAAGGCCGGACTTCGGTATTGCATTTCAGCTTGGTGGCTTAAAAATTAATTAATGACTTTGGTCATTAAAAATATGAAAATTGTAAAAAAAACAAAGTTTTTATAAAACGATCCAAGGTTACGTTCATGTTATTCTTCATCATTTCCTGATTTCAAAAAACATATAAATATGTTATATTTGGATTAAAAACAAGCTCTGAAAATTAAAAATGTAAAAATTATGATCAAAATTAAATTTTCGAAATCAATTTAAAAACACTTTCATTTTATTCCTTGTCGGTTCCTGATTCCAAAAACATATAGATATGATATGTTTGGATTAAAAAACACGCTCAGAAAGTTAAAACGAAGAGAGGTACAGTAAAGCGTGCTATGAAGCACAGCGCAACCGCTACCGCGCCAAACTGGCTCGTCACTTTCACTGCCTTTTGCACTAGCGGCGGACTACGTTCAGTTTCATTCTGTGAGTTCCACAGCTTGACTAAATGTAGTTATTTCGCCTAACGCGACTTGTTTTTTCTTCTTTTCTTTCCGTCCTTTTTTGCCCATTTCATTTTGTTACGTTTCGTTTCGGTTTTGATTTCATTGAAGTTGTAGTGACTATTCGGGACACGAAGTGTTAATACATTAATTTTACAACATTTCAATCATGCAGCTTATATTAGCTAAGTCGACAGAATGATGCCCTAAAGTTTTGTACTGACAGAAAATGTTTGTTCGAAAAGCTTAGGTATCTGACCTTTTTTATCTTCTTGTTTTTGTTTTTGTTTTTGTTTTTGTTGTTGTTGTTGTTGTTGTTGTTGTTGTTGTTGTTGTTGTTGTTGTTGTTGTTGTTGTTGTTGTTGTTGTTGTTGTTACTTCGAAAGCCGCTCCCTCTCTTCCCGTCCGAGTCCACACCTTTCATTCTTCAAGTTTGTTTTCAAAAGTGCACAAATTGCATTGGGTTTTATTTGTTGTTGAATGTATAAAATGTGTGTTGACAACGAAAGTATGTATGGCTCGTGGATTTATGGTACATGAACTTTGACGGCAGAAAGTGCCCTTTTTATCCTATTTTATTTTGTATTTTATCTTATTTTGGGGGGTCACTTTATTGCAGTTGACAAGAAACTGCATGCAGGTCTTGAAGAAACAGAATTCCATTAAACAAAGATTACGATTTAATGGTGGGCCTTTGTTTCTTTTACCTATCTTTTCTTTGACAAAACAAAAATCATCAAACATACAGACAAACAAGGAATTAAGGAAGCGTTGCCGAGTCCCTTGGAGAACATTATTCAACGATGACAATTGTGACAAACTGGAGGTGACTTTTATGATTCTGAGCGCCGTCTTTCGTCGACACACGACCTCTCGTCAGAAACGGCTTTCAGTTTCACAACCTCCCTACGGTTTGGTCGATTATCTTTAGCTAAAGGAGCGAATCGCTTTGCAAATGGGCGAAATGTAGCAGATATCAGCGGTTATACCATCTCTATCTTGTGCAACGACAGGGTGCATCTTTCGCTACATCCATCACTCCTATCTCGTTCTTAACACGAACTGATTCGAAAACCACCATCGGTTATCATCCCGCAACTTAGGTAGCGCCTCGGTCACGAGATTTGTGCGCAGGTCGGGTTTACGGCGGCGCAACATCAGAGTGCTAATTTCGCGATTATCGAGGGGAGATAAGAGGCTGTTAATTAGTGCTTTAATCAAACCGGAGCAGAGGAAGAGCGAGGTCGAATGTCGATCCGAAGAATCAGACTCATCCGTCTCAGAAATGGACCGCAGGCAAAGAGGGCATTGTGAAGAAATTGACTGCGACACCTCAGTCGCGGGCTTGCTGTTAGTGTTAGAAAACTGAGACCTGCCGATCGACCTGTTCCGTTGAATGAACGGCTCCCCTGATGCAATGGTAGAGCCTGCAGCGCTTTGATCGTTTATCTGTCGCGTTCTCGCCTCGTGTTCGTGTATTGATGTTGATGGCGATGGGCGATAGAAGCTGAGATGTCATTGGAGACTCGTAATCCGTGAAACCACTGAACCTCACCGCCACCTCGGGTGCTGTGAGGAAATGAGTTGAACACTGCTGTTTGTATTTCTCTTGTTCTTTTCTGTTTCTGCCGTCGGCTGCCATCGTTCGCAGGTCCCGTTGAGGGACAATCGTTTTAAACCAACGAGTGGGCTTATTCACGGCACCTCAAACTTTTTTACTCGCGTATCTTCTTATATGATGTAGGCCTATTCCATGTATCCGAAACGGAGTTTTGAAAATAATGGTGCGCTGCGTATAAGTAATATAGCCAAAGAGAAAACGGACGCTAAATCTATAAAGTAATCTGAATTGAAGTTGGAGATGCAACGTCAATGTGAACGTTTCACCTCTGAGTATAAATGTGTAAGTGCGAATGCCATTTTCGATTTGCTTTCTCTCAAAGTCATAATATTTGTTTATATGTAAACAATGTTCTCCATTGGCAGATTGGTTTATTTTTTCTTTTGGCAATTAATTCTCAAGCATATGAAGTCTTGACATCTAAATATAGCCTAAAAAGAAATATAAATGAAATGTCTGACTCTCTATATTCTGTCAATAGAACCTTTTCCTGCAAGGCGGCCAAAGTATAGTTTTTGTTGATTATTTTCTTTTATCAATTTTGCTCTCGTTTCATTTTATGTTTGTGTCTGTGTGCATGTGCATGAATAAGTACACGCACCGTCGCGCGAGTTACGTTCTATGCACGTGTAACAACGGACAACGCTGGCATACGTTCACGAATTAAATTGCAAAGGCCTATTCCAAAACTCAGCCAAGCACCCATCACTGAAAAAGAAACATTGTGCCTTTTTTGTTAGGTCGTCAAGTGATGCGCATCGATGCGAAGCGTCGTCAAAAACCTCTCTCCGACTCAACGGAGTGTTTTCATTTGTCGGTTGGCCGTGACGTCGGAAGTGTTGACTGCTGAAGAAATCGTGCTGATTGTTTTTGGACTGCGCGTGTTGTCTCGGCGAGCTCAGCGCTGTTCCAACACCTGTTCTCACGCCTGTCAACGTGATCGTCATTTATCAGTCTCGCGCGAGCAGAGTTCGAGAAGCTGTTGGATTATTTCAACATACTCTTTCAGCAAGGGGATTTGACATCGTGAGAATGTCCCCCTCTATAGCTGGCAGCATTTACTGCGAAGGTATGCAGGGTCTGGATTAAGCTGACTGTCTTCACTGGCACCTTTGGCATCAATGTTGACGGTAACAGACAACAACAAAAATGTACAAGAAAGCGTATACCTGACTAGTCTTTGACATCAGTGAGAGGAGTGAGACAAGCGGTCACCGTACAGATCAGATAGTATTAGTTCACAATCCGGTGCTGACACGCTAGTCAGTATTACTTACCTGATTGTAAACGAAAAACGCAGCAAATACTTGCAAATGTATTCTTTCACCAATAAAACTAGTCAAGAATTGATCCCGATCAACAAAGAAACAAAGAAACAAACAAAACACACAAGCAAACAAACACACACACACACACACACACACACACACACACACACACACACACACACACACATAAACACACACACATAAACACACACACACACACACACACACACACACACACACACACACACACACACACACACACACACATTAAATAATAAACACACAGGCTAATAAACAAAACAAACCAGCTGAAGACTAAACCTCTAAAAAAAAATTTAAAAAATGCACCTGATCGTAGTTAAAGTAGCTTTAATATTCTTAATACTAGAATTTATATAGTGGAATACAAGTTCAGTAAAACCTCAAAAGCATGCGAAGAAAACATAATCATGACCGGTTATATATACATAGTATATGAAATTATATTAAGACGTAATTCTCTTTATTTATTCTTTAATTATGTATTTTATTAAATTAATTAATTAATTCATTCATTCATTTATTTATGTATGTAAAAACTAGCCAAAGCTATATAACCTTCACTTACCAATTTGTTTTTATATTCATATCCTATCCTAGAGAGAGAAGTCAGAAGTCAGAATGTTTTTTGCTTAAGCTATGAGCCCATTGCAAAGGTGGGGTGGATTGGGGAGGGGTATTTGTTCACTCGATCAAATATCGAAACTGAATCCGAAAGTTGACGTACATCAAGTAGCACGAACAGCGTCTGACTAGAATTCCATGCAAGTCAGGTATTTACAGTTCAATCTTTTGCGGTTTTAAAGAGAGAGGGGCAGAGAGAGGGAGAGAGAGAGAGAAATAAAAGAAGAGAGGGAGAGCGAGAGAGAGAGAGAAAAAGAAAAGAGAGAGAGAGAGAGAGAGAGCGGAGGTTAAAACAAGGTGCATACAATTCACCCCAACACATCCTGCATGAGCATCTGTACTCTGAGAGATAAAAAAAGGATATGAGTATAACATAAGCAATAACACAGAAAGGAAGCAAAACTATACGATGTATTCAACAGTCAGTGGATGTAACGGAAACGGTATTTTATAGCATGTAATTTGGCAATCTCAAAGAAATAATTTCTATAATAATTTTCAAATATTCACGTTCATTGCAAAATATGTAATACCGACCTCTGCCAATATACGGGTCTAAAACATATATAGTTTGAGCGAGGGGTGGTAGTTAAAAAAAAATATTTACAACAATATTCCATAATAGTGAAAACTGCATGAACTGGCTTAGAACAGAATGTGTATTGGTACTGGATCGTTCTTTCACCTGTACTCAATTCAGGTTTGAGAAGTTATTGCGTTCGTAAGCCGAGTTTTCATATACAAATATAGCATTGCTAGAAATTTCAATAGTTGCAATGCACAATACCCCGCCTCTAAATTGTGTTCACGTGACGCTCATGGTTTGTCTTTTTGCATTTATCCTCAACATTTAGGGGATATTTTATGCGTGCAAATGTTGACCGTTAAAGAAAAAGATAAACAAAAACAAAATCTAAACTTTTATTTTTCTTCCCAGAGTGTCTGACAAAAAAACAAATCAGTCTGCAGTAATTCGACACCCCCAGCAACCCAAAATACATTCAGAAGATGATAAAACAAAAACTCGCTGGTTTAATCATAGCAGATATTGTTACGCAACGCTCATTAGGCATTATTTCCTCAATATGAATCATCCTGCAGCAGCAGCTTTTCATCCGAAAACAAGCGAATTAACTGATCTTCAATCTTCTCGTCTCACACGAAGGAAAAACAATCCCAAGCCAAACAACTTGAGACAAGCAACACACTCCCCTAACAAGTTTGAGAGAAACAAGCTAAAAGAAGAAGTGTGTCCGATGTTCATTTCTCTCGTTCATCTAGCTTCAGTAAACAGGAGATTACAACTCAAAGAGGAGGGGGGTAGCATCACCCCCTTCCTGCAGCTCCGCCACATTTTCTCGGTGTGTAATTCTAGAAAACAAAGCCAGAACGCCTCAAATTCGGCACCGAATTGTCACCGCCGACAGTTTAGAATCTGTCAAGCCCACCCCCGGACACCCCCCTTCCCTCCCACTGGGACCAGCCCTCTTTGGAGTCTGGCCGAGGTAGACCATGATTGTAGAGTAGCGCTCAATCAATCATGCAGAGAGGGCGGTTTTCATTGGCTGAGAGCGCGGCGATGGCGGCCGTTCGCTGACGAGGGGGCGCGCTTCGGGGGCGTGTCCGAGCGATCAGAAAACATTTCAGCCGTGCTGACCGCGCGACTCAGTGAGTTTATTCAGTTACAACCAAAGCTGAAGCCCACTCTTGTTGTGTTGCCTCCACAGACTGACAAGTCGACAGTTTTTTCTTGCGTTATTGTTACTGTTCGCAAGTGGACATTTGGGAGTTAGTGTGCAAGGTTTGCGCCTGCTTATCCGTGTGATCCTATAGCGAAGTCTTCGCCGTCGGTATCTCATCTACGCCTTCTTCATGCAGTCGCACCTGCTTTCTACTACTGATTCTTCAACTGCTGCTGTTACTGCTGTTGCGGCTGCTGTTACTGCTTCGGAAACCTTGAGACCAGTTGCTTCCAGAGGTTGTTGTCTTAATACTCTGTTGTCTGTCAGTCCTGTTGTTGTCTGACACTGTCAACTAACACCTGATCTGGTCCGGGGGTTTAGTCGGAACATGGCTACAACTTTGCTGGGGGTGAGTGTGCACCTTAATTGTCTTGTGTCAATATACTTACCTGTGTTGTTCCCCTGAAAAGTCACCAGTGTGTGATTTGTGGTTTTTTTTTGTGTGTGACGCATTCTTGGTTTGTGCCCTATTAACCCTGAGTGCCGTAACAACTGACAACGAATCATGCAGTCTTGTCTTTCTTTCTTTTTTTAAGGTGTGTGAAATTTTATTTATCGATCATCCGAGATCGATCCTTGTTAAACTGACACATCGAGACTTGAATTGATAACACGGTCTTACTTAGGTGGTTTAAACCTGCAGTTTCAACTGATTTGCTGCTGAGCTTAAACAGAGCACTGGACGTAGATAAAAACAATAACAACATCAAAAGCTGATTACAGGTATAACACATATATATAGCTGTCTGTGCGCGTGATTCCATGTGTATACATTTTTTTATACCTGCTTATGGTTTGAACACTCGTGATGACTTCCACATTTTAATACTATGACAGTTCCGAATACCATCCTTCCTGTGTCCATGGATTTTATCTAACGCGCCTTTGTGAAAGTTTGGAAAAATATTGGACGAAAAAAAGAAAAAAAGAAAGGAAAGAAAACAGTAATCGACTTACAAGAGGCTTCAATTATAATGCCATACATGTTTACTTGTTTGTTATTATTATATACATACAGACGAATTACGACGCTGTTAACCTGTAAATTTGATCCCCCCCCCTCCCCACCGTGTTTTGTTTTTTTGGTGGAAAATTATTCTTAGCCTAAGGTCAGGTCATAAAGCTCATGCATCCTGCAGCCTTTTGAATCGTGTTATTTGTGTCATTCTTTAGTATAACCAAGGAGTAACCTCGTTCAATGGGATGTGAAAAAACTGTTAGATGAACTCTTGCATTATCTATACCTCACGAACCTTGTATACTGACACACATACAGATTCGTAAGTATAATGGCCACTTTCCCATGAAAAGGACGTTTCCATGCATAAAAGATACATTCCCTACAAAAACAGGTTTTCGCCTTATGCATACATTGACTAGTTGTCTCTGTTTATGGCTATAACCCCCATGCAGATATGGACACAAACCCGCTAAAGTAAAGTTAACATTTCCTCCGTTACCATAGCACATTACAATTCCAAGGTGAAGTAAGACTTATATAGCATCTAACCTGTCAGAGACACGTATAATGTATATCGATCAAAATGTCCTGCACTGGTTTTAAGATATAAACTTGTCAACTTCCCCTTTTGAATTTGTTTTAAGTGTCTTTAAAAACTTGGCCAATATACACTGTGTCTAATTGAATTTTTAAAATCTAAAATTTCAAAAAGACTACCTTTAGTATACAAAATGACAGTTACATGTACTTTTTATTTGTGGGCAAAGTTATCAAGCAAGCTGATAGCTATAAATTACACCGCTTCAACGCAACCCATACATTCTCTCCTGCAAATGAAAGACGGCGCCTGATGCAAAAATACCGTATAGAATTTTAGAGAAAAAAAGTCTAATTAAGTGAATTCGATTTATTTTTGCGCAGAAGTGGAATTATCGATTCTGCTTGCAGAGACTGCAGTAGGATGTGAAGCGCACACTGATCGAATTTCCGCCACAAACAAGTTCTCTGCACAAAAATCTATTATTTAATGAATGATGGTGCAATAGGCTTCAAGCAGTTTTCATGCATGCCCGACAAAACAATTGATGCGTTTGTTTATGGGGTAAACTGTCAATAAGGTTATTTAGCTCTGCGTGCACTAACGTGCTTATTGAGACGCCTGATACAATCTGTATTCATCGCCAACACAAAACAGAAATAAAATGTGAACGCGGTTGGCTTACTCTATATATTTCTTTTAAGCAAGATGGGATTCATCTGAATCATGAAACAGCAATAAAAAGAAAACTAATTTGGTCACGAACGCGTATATTATTTTGGTCCGAAAAAATACATTACCATTACACGGATAATTATAGTGTTGGACGTAACAAGACCACAATATACTATTTATTTTGATATACTTACATATATACCCTCTTTTAATATGCACGGATATACACTCACTTTATATATTAAAACAAAATCTGCTTACCGTGCATCCTTGTAACATATTTAATCTTGCATTGTCAACAT
>NC_090246.1:61710553-61718053 GCF_037325665.1 Littorina saxatilis | reverse complement strand
TTGTTTGTGACTACAAAACACTTTGTTTGTGTCTTTTACGGAGCTGTCAGATGATTCTTATCTGTCCTCCCTGTCTCTTCCTTTGTCGCTGTCTCCTTTTTTTCTTTCTTGTTTTTCTTTTCTATTTTTTTGCTCTTTCGCCTTATTTTTTTTTTATTCCGAGGAGTAGATATAGAAATTCCCTTTGCGTTGTCATTCATCTTTTTTCCTGCGCTCCTGTCATATATGAAGTTGATCATCTCCGTTTATTCAAATTTGTTGGATTTTGATGGGATTTGCTCGCTTGTGGACGAAAAATGATGGACACATGGGCACGCTCCTCTGTTTGCTTTCCCCGTGTCTTGCTATATGTATACGCGTGGATATATGCTGTATGCAAACAGGATAAATAGGTTTGCAACTCGCGTACTTTGAACACATGAAGTCAACCTGGCACCTTCGGCTAATTTGTTTTTAATCGGTCAGGTCAGTTTATTTCATGTAAACCTGTGAGGTTTCCTTCCTGGAAGACCGGAACGGTTGGCCTAGTGGTAAGGCGTCCGCCCCGTGACCGGGAGGTCGTGGGTTCGAACCCCGGCCGGGTCATACCTAAGACTTTAAAATTGGCAATCTAGTGGCTGCTCCGCCTGGCGTCTGGCTTTAAGGGGTTAGTGCTAGGACTGGTTGGTCCGGTGTCAGAATAATGTGACTGGGTGAGACATGAAGCTGCGACTTCTGTCTTGTGTGTGGCGCACGTTAAATG
Source organism: Littorina saxatilis (assembly GCF_037325665.1). Taxonomy (NCBI): domain Eukaryota; kingdom Metazoa; phylum Mollusca; class Gastropoda; order Littorinimorpha; family Littorinidae; genus Littorina; species Littorina saxatilis. Next base: position 61,717,311 of record NC_090246.1, on the reverse strand, counting down.
TCAAAGCAGCACCGCCCTGATATGGCCCTTTGTGGTCGGCTGGGCGTTAAGCAAACAAACAAACAAACAAACCTTCCTGGAAATTCGAGTTCTTTCTCCATGGGGATCGAGAGTGAAACATCATGCTGCAGAACGACGCTATACTCATTTTCATATGAATAAATGGGACAATGTGCTTCTGAGACACTTGATGCGACATAAAAAGCATGCTACCATGCATATGCAAACAAATAAATCAGACACAAACAAAATTGCAAACAAACAGATGTGTGAAAGTTTTACAAAACATACTTTATCAATGGCAAAGTTTTGTAAATGTCACTTTCGTGTTCCGTGTGGCAAATGATGGGCTTGGTTGTACTTCATACCTCATTCAAAATTAAGCATAGGGGTAGATTCTTAATAGACGGATCTCTTCTGCGTCACCTTTAACAGAAAAAAAAATAATAAAAGCGAGTGGGCCCTACGTAAACAAATAAATCAATGAATACACGAATGATTAAATTGATACATATACTTGTAAATAAAGAGAGTAATAAATAAATAGAGAAAGCAAGATTAAGAACGAAAGAAAGAAAGACAGACAGAAAGAAAAAATAATAGATACAATTTGAACGATGGACATCTACATGAATGAATAAATAAATGAATAAAGAAATGAATAAATAAACGAGTAAATAAATGAATAAATAGCTAGATGAATAAATAAACAAACAAACAAACAAACGGATAAATAGGCTTAAATCAATACATCAATCGATAAATAAATAAATTAATCAATCAATCAATAAATGAATAGATGAATACATACTAGAAATGAATAAATAAAAATGAAAAATAAAACGAAAAGCAACCAAAATAAATCATTGAAACGAATCAATTAATTATTAAGTAAGTAAACAAGTATTTACTTTATTAGTTTAATAAACAATTAATTCATGGTAAAAAGGAGAAGAGGCGAACAGCATAAAAGAGTTCGCAGGGTGCAAAAAACGGGAGTAATAAGTAATAAGTAATAAGTAATACAAATGATGGGCTTGGTTATCATCAAACGCTCGTGGTGTCGTCATAAACACTCCGACCCTCCCGCCCCCCCGCGATAAGGTGTGTCACATTTGACGAGTTCGTTGCTGCTCTTTTCCGCTGTGGCTTCAACATGTGGCAGCCACGTTTTTCACGTTCTGAGTACTGTGTTTGTGTGTCGTGCGAGATTTTTCGAAGCTGTTCGTTAGCGTGTAACTTTTGAATGATTGATAGTGCCCACAACGAAAGTAATTCGAACTGACAAAAAGTATGACTGAAAAGTAAGCTTATACTCCAGAAGAGTGAAGAGTGAGCAAGATGCATCCAAATAAGATATAATTCTTCTTCGCTTAAAGCCCGACCTCCCCACTAAAACTTTCATTCAGAGCTACCACAGACTGTATCAACTAAGCTGTTAACACAATTCCTCGTGTTAGCAGTGGTTTGTTTAGCAGAGTAAAATAGGCGTTTACAGTAGCGCCAAGCCAGAATATTCACACATGCTATGCTAACTTGGTTTTTCTGTCCCCACAACTATAGTGTCTATTTGGGACATAACGTGGTTATATGCTAGGGTATTCACACACAGTCTAGAACAGTACTATATGCTACATGACTGGACAAACGAGCACGTGGTTTGGAAGAGCTGGGAAAGGAGGGGGGGGGTGCAGCTTGTAAATGACCCCCACGGGTCCCTCATTTTGGTTAAAGGAACTCCTCATCAACTTCCAATCACAGCGACGTGTCATAAACTTGAAAGCCAGCGGGCATCGGCCTAATGAGACCGGAGAGACAAAGGTAACGAATCCTCGACATGGCGGCGTAAAAGACCCCCCTGTTTTATGATGAATGCAATTTTACCCTCCCCCAAACTAAACTTCCCTGGGTGATCGATGCCATGTTATCCAACCTTTTCTGGCCCCGTGGTAAAAGGAGAAGAAACAAAAGCTAAAAACTAATTTGTCCGCGTATTCAGCCCGGGTGTTGTGTTGATCGTAGTGGCGGACCGAAAGTGGTGTGGGTGTTGGGTTGATCGTAGTGGCGGACCGAAAGTGGTGTGGGTGTTGGGTTGATCGTAGTGGCGGACCAAAAGTGGTGTGGGTGTTGTGTTGATCGTAGTGGCGGACCAAAAGTGGTGTGGGTGTTGGGTTGATCGTAGTGGCGGACCAAAAGTGGTGTGGGTGTTGGGTTGATCGTAGTGGCGGACCAAAAGTGGTGTGGGTGTTGTGTTGATCGTAGTGGCGGACCAAAAGTGGTGTGGGTGTTGGGTTGATCGTAGTGGCGGACCAAAAGTGGTGTGGGTGTTGGGTTGATCGTAGTGGCGGACCAAAAGTGGTGTGGGTGTTGGGTTGATCGTAGTGGCGGACCAAAAGTGGTGTGGGTGTTGTGTTGATCGTAGTGGCGGACCAAAAGTGGTGTGGGTGTTGGGTTGATCGTAGTGGCGGACCAAAAGTGGTGTGGGTGTTGGGTTGATCGTAGTGGCGGACCAAAAGTGGTGTGGGTGTTGGGTTGATCGTAGTGGCGGACCAAAAGTGGTGTGGGTGTTGGGTTGATCGTAGTGGCGGACCAAAAGTGGTGTGGGTGTTGGGTTGATCGTAGTGGCGGACCAAAAGTGGTGTGGGTGTTGGGTTGATCGTAGTGGCGGACCAAAAGTGGTGTGGGTGTTGGGTTGATCGTAGTGGCGGACCAAAAGTGGTGTGGGTGTTGGGTTGATCGTAGTGGCGGACCAAAAGTGGTGTGGGTGTTGGGTTGATCGTAGTGGCGGACCAAAAGTGGTGTGGGTGTTGGGTTGATCGTAGTGGCGGACCAAAAGTGGTGTGGGTGTTGGGTTGATCGTAGTGGCGGACCGAAAGTGGTGTGGGTGTTGGGTTGATCGTAGTGGCGGACCGAAAGTGGTGTGGGTGTTGGGTTGATCGTAGTGGCGGACCAAAAGTGGTGTGGGTGTTGTGTTGATCGTAGTGGCGGACCGAAAGTGGTGTGGGTGTTGGGGGTAGGTCGGGAAGTGGGGAATAGGAGGTGATGGAAGGAGAACATTTTGTATGACAGGGTATATGAATAGTTTTTTGGAAGGTGTTGGAGTGAAGGGAGGTACCATAGTCCAGTGCAATATGAACCATGGCCGGAGGGAATTTGTTGAGGTTTTGAGGATGAAGGGGATGTGGTAGCACGGTAGAGACTGTGGCGATGATCCGAGATATTTTTTTTTTTACCATCCCAAAGGACAGAGGTGGATGGAAAGATTGTTTTTAGGAATAAAAGAGTATGTATGTAAACGAGAGTTCTCTGCAAGATGAATTTCGGTCTTTGGTGAATTTCGGTCTTTGCGTACAGGGCAAAATAGCGGAAAAGGAGGAAGATAATGCATGGCTTGGTTTCTTATTTTCTTGACCATTCCACGGCCACAACAAATGCAAACATTGGTTTGGGGACGTTTAGGGGACAGGGGAAGCGGAGCAAAGGAGGGGGGTGTACCAGAACCAAACGCAAGAGAAACCATGCATAACCTATGAGGATTCAAGAGGGTTAGTTGGGGACAGTACTGGTTCTTTTGCTCTTAACCACTTCGAACCATAATAATATATAGGTGGATGTGAACGGTACAGCGTTTTTAGGACAATGCGACCGGAGGGGTGGAGCAAAGGGAGAACAAAAGTCCAGTGCAATAGGAACCGTGGCCTGTGGGATTTGAGCTGTTGGTCATTGCGGCTGGATGGTTCTTCCTCTCTTGACCACTCCCTTTGTCCAGCCAGCAGATGTTAGGGTTCATATGTCCTTCGCTTCCTCTGATCACGTATTTCCTCTTCGCTTCAGCTTAGACGGGCGCAGTGGCGTGGTGGTAAGACGTCGGCCTCCTAATCGGGAGGTCGTGAGTTCGAATCCCGGTCGCTGCCGCCTGGTGGGTTAAGAGTGGAAATTTTTCCGATCTCCCAGGTCAACTTATGTGCAGACCTGCTAGTGACTTAACCCCCTTCGTGTGTACACGCAAGCACAAGACCAAGTGCGCACGGAAAAGATCCTGTAATCCATGTCAGAGTTCGGTGGGTTATGGAAACACGAAAATACTCAGCATGCCTACTTAACGAAAGCGGAGTGAAGCTGACTATGCTCTCAGAGCATAGTGTGGGGAACCCAAAATAATGGGCAAACGAGCTCACACGTAACCAGAAAATTCTGGAACGCTGAAGAAGAAGAAGAAGCTTCAGCTTACTCTCAAAAGTCTCTGTCATAGACATTTCAGTGCTGTTGTCGGGGCATTGTCGTCATCATTTTGTCTTCCATTCAATTTGAATACGTATAAATATCTGTTTAGATTTGCGTACATTTATACCGTTTATTTGATTTGATTTAAAGAAAAATAAGAATTGACCTCAGATGTGAAGGAACAGTTTGGCAGGGCTAAGAGTAACTTAATTTAATTGGGACATTTGCACTATTTCCGGGAAATGTAATATAAAAATCATACCCTTACCCCTTTTCAGTGACCGCTCAATGTGTCTTGTTTCTTGTTTGTTTTATACACTCTGGAATTTTAACTTGACTTTCATACGGTGAATGCGAGTGTTTGTGCGCGCAGTTACAAGTGATAAAGGACAGAAGACTATTCTTTTTGTTGATCAAGTGATGTAAGCACGATATCGCAGAGATCAGAACAAGTCTACCTTAAAGTCAACTTCTGCATTGCAAGTGACTCAACATTATTACTTGTGATGAAAGTTAATTATGTTGGACAAACACGAAAACACAATACTCTCAGCGTCTCATGACGCAGGAAAATAGGTAATTTCACTCATTACGTCAATAATGTGTCAGAAGACAAAGTATACGTATATTAGACACTGTTGACGTCATGAGTTGACAAAATGTGTATATTATATCGTCGCATTTACAACGGTCAAGAGATACTATTCTTTATGATCGGATAATATTACCTGTTGAATAATACTTTTGATTTCGAAGTGTGGAATATTTATGCTAACACCATATTGTTTGTTTCTGAATCATCTGATAAATGATATAGATTTGTTGTTTCTCTTGCACGGCTAATTCAAAAATGATCATGTGCTCATTTACTCGTTAAATACTGTTATTGGAGTACTTAGTTCTCAAGACATGTATTCATTGACAGAGAAAAGTGCTGTTAATTGTAATTTGTTTGCCTGCTGTTGGCAATTTTAGAACTAAATGAAGTCGCAAATCCAAAAACAAAGAGACTGCCAACTATTAAAACAAAAACAAAACATGTTTTGATTCTAAATGAAGTCGCATTAGTCCTGTGCTTTCTCTTGAATATCGTAAACTTCAAACTTCACATTTCCTTCAAGTTTGACAGCTGCATATAAATGTAACTCCCACACATTGCAATCATCTATGTAAACAGTTCAACCGTGTCCTGTATTGATAATAAATGACGTGCGTTTAGTGGCTAATGAAGGCACAATAAATTAATAACCCGTGTATACAGGCCTGCATGATCGTAAGCTATATATAAGAGCAATTTTAATGAAGAGGTTTACGGAGAGAGAGACCAAAATACCCAGTACGATAACGAGACGAAGATGGTGTCAATCTTCTCGTCTCAGACTGAACGTGAAACATCAAGTTTTGTGATAACAGTTTTCTTCCTGGGGACCGTTCCGTGGTATAGGCAGCACTGAGTCTGTTTATTTCCGCCGCGGTTTTGTACATATACGGTGTAAACGGACGTTCACGTCGCAACCTCTGTAATGTCAACACAGAAACTCTTCTATCCCCATAGAAGCATGTCGCAAGGAGGGCACTGTCACACTGAATGCACTTCACGATCTGCAGGTAAGGATTTGAAAAGCGACTTTTCAAACATTTAGTGTCTCTTCAGTGTTCCGCCGCGAAGTTGACACGCTTTCGACTTCATTCACATTCAGTAATTATTAATAAAGATTTGCGTAAACGTTTCTCCGGTCCTCCCCGACCCCTGCCCCTTTCCTTATTTCTTTTTCTATGTAGACTTACCCCACTCCCTCCCATCTTTTTTTACGGAAAAAGAAAAGAAAATAGAAGAAAAAAATAGATAAAAGACACACGTTTCCTTTGTGAACAGCTTCCGAAATGGTATTGAAAGAAGTCTTTTTTTTGCGCCCGAAATACAGCAGCGAAGTTTGTGTCAGTGTGTGAATCCAAATTACCCTCGTCCAGCTATTTCATGTTCTGCCTGTCAATCGAAGGTTTTGGACGAATGGGGCTTTGACAGTCCTGAATTGACTCCAGCACTCTAGGGACCTGTAGGCTGTCAAAAGAAAGCTGTGAATGTAAAAACTTAGAGAGAGAGAGAGAGAGAGAGAGAGAGAGAGAGAGAGACAGAGACAGAGAGAGACAGAGTGAGAGAGAGAGAATGAGAGAGAGAGAATGAGAGAGAGAGAGAGAGAGAATGAGAGAGGGAGAGAGAGAGAGAGAGAGAGAGAGAGAGAGAGAGGGGGGAGAGGGGGGGAGAGAGAGAGAGAGAGAGAGAGAGAAAGAGAAAGAGAGATATATATATAGATACAGAGATATACAGAGAAATACAAAAAGACAGTGACTGAGAGAGAGGGAGAGGGAATGGAGGGAGGAAGGGAAAAACAAAAATTCAGTGATTTAATTGTCCACTTTTTTTAAATACAAAACAAAGTTCAGTTTCTTCTGACATGATGCACAGAAAAAAATGACACTTGCAACATGAAACATTGTTCGGAGGCATGCACAAATAAATATAAACCCGTGAA